>NW_020884874.1:6723085-6745522 GCF_003945725.1 Corapipo altera
CGGTGCCGCCCGCCCGCCCGCGGGGAGGGCGGCGGGGCAGGTGCGCGGCGGCTGCGGCGGCGTGAGCCAGCGCCGGGGCCGTGTCTGCCCGCCGCCGCCCCTCCTCGCTGGCTGCTGCTGCCGCCGCCTTCCCGCCGGGAGCACCGGTTGCCTCTGCCGCCTCAGCTCGCTTTCTCCTCCTCCGTTCAGTCCTCCCAGTGGCTCGGGAAGGCAAAGCCCCCCGCCGGGGGCGCCCGTCGGTGGGTGCGTGTCCCCCCAGCCCCCGCGCTCGCCACCCCATCGCGGCAGCCGCCGGCGCAGCCCCGCTCAGCCCGGCCACCATGGCGTGCGGGAGGTAAGCGAGCTCCCTTCACCTCCCCCTTCGCGGGTCTCGCCCTCCTACCCCCGCCGCACCTGCCAAGGCGCCGGCAGGCGCCCGCGGGGAGGGGGCGGCCGGCAGGTTTCTCCGGTGCCGGAGGAAAAGTTGGGCTGGGCGGAGGCGGAGCGGCGCCGCATTGTTGTATGTGCGGGCGCGGGTGTTCCCTGCGGGCGGCGGCGGGGCGGGTGTACTTCCGGGTTCGCACCTTTCTCCCTTCGCCGCCGCGCCCCCTCCTCCGCCGGCCGCGCTGCCCCCGAGCCCGCCCGGCCCGCCCCCGGCCGGCAGCGCCCGAGCTGCCGGGACTGGGGAAGGGGGTGTCGGGCCGCGCCGCGCCTCAGACGCGAACGACGACGGCAGCCGCGGTAGAGGAATGGTGAAGGGACGAAGCCGCCCCCCACGCCCAGCGGGGCGCGGGGCGTAGCGCCCCGCCGAGAGCCGGCGGCGGCCGGGGCCAAGGGACCGGCCGCGGGGATGCTACGGCAGCCCGACGCCAGGGGGCGGCCCGCGCCCCGCCGACAGCCACCGCCGGATGGCGGTGACCGCCCGGCGAGCCGGCGCGGCCGGGCGGGGCGGGTGAGGAGCGGCGCGGGGCGCCCGCGGCCCGGCGGAAGGGAAGGCCGGGCGAGGAGAGCGGACAGACGGCGGGGCAGGAGCCGCCGGGTGGCGCGTCCGCCCCGAGGCGGCCGGGGAGCGGAGGATGGGGCGGCGACGGCGCGCCCCGGAGGGCGCGGGGCTCGGGCTCGGCCGCCCCGGCGGTAACACTGGCGGGGCGGGCGGGGGCCGCTTGTCACGCGCGGCGCCGTGTGCGCGATGCGGGGTGTTTAACGCGAGTGGCGGCGATGCCGCCATCTTGGATGGCTCCCGCCGCGCCGCGGGGAGCGCGGGGTCGCGGCCGGGCGCTGCCCGCCCCCGCCGGGGCTGCGAGGACAGCGCCGGGGACCTGCGTGGGAGCGCGGCCCCGCCGGGCCGAGGGCAGGCGGGCTCTCCGGGAGACTGTGACACGGAGCCCCGTGGCCGGTTCTGAGGTGCCGGGCACGGTGCGGGACGCAGCGCGGGGGAGAACAAATAAAGTGGCGACGTGCCTCCAACACGCTTCGTTCCTCCGTGTCCGGTTGCGCGCCCGGGGGGAGCGGCGGCAGGGTCCGTTTGGGCCCTCGCCGCCCCGGTGGGGGCACGGCAGCGGCATCCTCCGGCTCCGCGCTCCAAGGGGAGCGACCGTATCCCACCGCCGGCAGCTCCATGCGGCTGTGGTATTAGTGAGCGAACCATAGAGCGGGTCAGATAACCACCTAGCGAATGACTAAATTAATCTAAAAATAAGCAAACAGCAGTAATGCACGCAAATGTTTTGCCCATGCTGGCACAAAAATATGAATCTGGCGTATCTAAATAAATTTGAAAACTGTGTGTTAATTTTCAGTATTCTTTAGCTTTAACACGAGGGAATCATCCATTATAATCTGATAGACATATTACCTAAAGAGATTTGATTCATTTACTTGTTTCTCTCTTAGAAATTGTTAGCTTGTTAGTGATGATGAGTAAATGATGTATGACGGTCTTGCAGTGATGGGACAAACCAGTAGTGCACGCTACACCAATTTGTTTACAGACTTGACACTTTTTCCTTATGTAACTGGTATTGGTGTTCTTTTTAAATAGGCCATAAACAAGGCTGGGGTTTTTTCCCTCATCTAATAACCTGTTTTAGAATTTCACATCTTGCATGGAAACACTATTAATAATCGCAAGTACAGAGGAGTGTCCTGTCATGAGTATGTCATCAGATACTAAGAAAATAATTACAGCTAAATTTGGTCATAGTTCATTTAAATATAGTTGTGTATAGTTTGAGTGGTGTCTGGATATTACATTGTACTGAAATGCAGTAGTGCATGTTTACTGTTAGGTTGATACTTGTATGCTTTGCTTTACAAAACTACAGATTATTTATTTTTTAAAACACACCAAAAAAACCCCTAATGCTTCAGAGGAGATAATAACTGAAAAAATTGTTTGGAAAATTACTTATGAGATATGCAGCTAAGCTATGGTTGTTTAGAGGATTATGATTTCTTTTTTCTCCTTGGTACAGAGTAGTAAGAATCAATATTGAATTAAATCATGACCTTAATTATTAATATGCCAGGAAGTCAAGTTTCCTATGCTGTACTCAAATGAATCATGTGTGTACTGGCAGAAATAGCGATTATGGATGATGTTTGTCCCATGCAGTAGTTACAAAAAAAAATGCGGCTGTACTAGAAACTCTGCCTGTATGTTTGTGACAAAAATAACTATCTTCTACTCTGATCATTTTAAAATATATTCTGTAAAGGGCATGTGCCGCTGTCTCAGTTTTATCAAAACTTTATTTTTTCAATCTCAAAATGTTTTAGCTGTTGTGTGCTGAGAATTTCATGAGAGGAAAAATGGTGATAAGTAAATGAAGAAGGAAACCCCAAACACTCTCCCTCATAGGCCTGAGCAGCTGCAGTCTAGGCCATTCGCAGGATGCAGTTGTAGGTCACACACAGCGTTTCACGTTGCATCCCCAGGCACAGAAGCGAATTTTGAAGCCCAAGCCATTAAACCATTTGTTCCTCTTTCCCTGTTTTGTAACTCCGTGGCAGCGTTTTGTTTGACTTGCAGCCGAATCCCGCGGTGTGCAGCGCAATCCTGGGGCGGACGGGCGAGGCAGCACGCGTCGCTCCGAGCAGGGGCTGGGGCGAGAGGCAGTTTCCAAAGGAACCATTTTCCCCTCGGCGGGGAGCCGAGCACCCCGCGTCGCCGGGCGAATCTCGGCGGGGTCGTCGTGCGGCCCGAGGGGTCCCGGCCGTGCAGCGCCGTGACCTGCGGGGCGCCCGGGGCCGGCGGGCGCGGCCCCTTCTCCGGCGGCGCGGCGCTGTCCGCGGTGCTGAACCTCGCGGCCATGTTATTCCCGGCGGAGTCCCGACTGCCGTCCCGTCCCGTCCTGTGTCCGCCTGGGCGGCTCCGGGTGCTTCAGCGCAGGGAGGTCACGGCAGGGTAGTGCTCTCACCCGCAGCCTTTATGTAATACACTGTATCGCTCTGGTATCGAATGCTGGCAGCAAAATCAATGACAAATACTACAGTGCTTTCTCCTTCAGAACACGAGCCCTTCCACCAACACAGATTTTTTTTTTTTTGCAGCCAACTTGGGAAGTGTAACGTTACCTATATGAAATGGAAGTGCAGCTGAAACCAACAACTAGACAGGAACTTGGCATTTGCTATTTTTAACCACAGGTTCAGTTTATGAAAGGACATTCTGAAAGCGAATCAAAACAGCATGTCATCAGTGAGAATTAAATAATACAGGGAAAGTTCAGGAAAAAAGTGGATACCCCTTAGCAGCAATGCAAACACAGGCATGAGGTTTTCTCCTTTCTTCCTCTCTTTAAGAGTAAACAGTCAAATTTAGAAAGGTGTGCAATCTACTAGATTATTTTTTCTAAATTCACATTAATGTGCTTCAGCCTCTCTAGTATATGATAAAAATAAAAAGGCTTTTTTTCATTGCAGAGACAAATGTTCATTTTCTGTAATTGCACACTGGGTGTTTTGAATGCACAATAAAAAGCAAATATGCTCTTCTGGTGTGATGAGTAGAGGCTAAAAAAAAAAGGCAAACCCAACATGATGTGTTTTGTATGGGAGGATAACAATTTTAAAAATATACATTCTGCTTCTAAAAATAGAATGAATTGATATGCAGGGTCTTCAAATTAAAGGTCAGAGGTGACAAACCGGGACAAAGGTCACACAGCTCATTTTCAAGCAATCAGTTTCTAGTTTTTTCATGCTTGAACAAAAGCTTAATTATACAGAAAAGTGAGGACTGTAATATTTAACTAGTCAATTTTAAAAGAGAAAGAGAGGTAGTTTTACAAAATTCCCTATTTTCATGAATGTAGCTCTGTTACGGAATTATTTGTGCTACTGTTACTTATACAAAAATGGGTCTGTCTTAAATTTAAGCATTTAAGTACATTTCTTAGGTTAACATCTAAAAATCTGCAATCTGTATTTAGTGTTAGTACTTGAGAAATAAGAGGAGTGTGTAACCATTTTCTGCTTTGTCAGTGATTTTAGCAAAAAAAAAAAATCTGTCCTGATCATCCGTACTGTTAATTTCAATAAAGTTAAACTGCAGGTCCATTCATTTTGGCTTTGTGCACATACTTATAATTTCTAGCAAACCACTTTACTTCCCTCAAGTCCTGTTTCCCGTCTGCAGCATTATGTGTGTCAGTGTGCAGTAATTATACAGACCTAAAACCTGACTGTTGAGTTCGTATATGTATGTGATTATCGTTTTATTATATGCAATGTCTAAGAATCAGGGGTTTTTAACAATTTGAAGAGATTAATTCAATGTTAATAATATCACATTTAGACTAAACGAAGCTTTCATAAATATGCTAAAGGTATGTAACAAAGATTCTATAGGTAACATTTGATACATATTTAGACCACATGTAATGCAACACCCAAGGCTAACTCCCAGAAATTCAACTGTTAAAATTTGTAAACTCACTAATAATTTTGTATCACACATGAAGTTTCTGCTTTGCTTTCAGATTCTGTATCTCCTGTACCTACTTCAGCTACTGATGTGTACATTGATTTTAAAGGTTTTCATCTTTTATTTTAGAGATTGTGAAATTTTAGTTATGTATCACTGATGTTGCTGTTTACTTTTTTTTTCCTGATTTAAATTAATGACCTATCTGCACTAAAGTTTATGAAAAAATGACCATTGCGTTACTTTATTTTTTTGGTTCTTTTAAACAGTGACTATCAGAAGGCATGACATTCAGGACTGATGTGCCCCATACTATCCATACTTCTAAGAAAGTGAATATTGGTGTTTAAAATATAGACACTTATCTGCTGTTTAACTTCTATAATGTTTGATTTGATTGTTTTAATAGACAATATCCATATCAGTATTTGATAAGCATGTTATAAACTACAAATGATAAAAAAACTCCATCTTCAGTAGTGCTCCAAGTAATAATTCAGTGACAAAAAACCCCCAACCAAAATGAAGAAAGAAGATTCTGTGTTTTGTAGGTAAATAGCACATGCAAATAAAACAAAAATTCTGTGCAAAGGAAAAGATATGTGAAAGGTGTGTAAATTCCGTCAAAACAAGTATTAATGTAAAACATCTCAGAAAAGAGGTCTGAACAAGCCAGTTCAGTTGTTATAAAAGCAAATAAAAATTATATAATAATATATTTTTAAAAATAAAACTGGTAGTACCATCACTTTTGAGAGGATTATGTAACATCTCTATATTGAATGTGAACAATATGCATTCGATTTAGTGTAATCAGGATAATTGGAAAAAAATACACGTTTTTCTTTGAAGATTTAAGTATTTAATTCAACTTGTCATAATGTCTCTTTCTTAATGTGGCCTTTGACATGTATCTTTTCAGCACTTCA
Source organism: Corapipo altera (assembly GCF_003945725.1). Classification (NCBI taxonomy): domain Eukaryota; kingdom Metazoa; phylum Chordata; class Aves; order Passeriformes; family Pipridae; genus Corapipo; species Corapipo altera. The sequence continues at coordinate 6,728,921 of NW_020884874.1, forward strand.
TTTGGCATTGTTTTGTTTGCAAATAGTTATCAAGGGGGGAAATAAAATCTTATTCTCTATATCTAGTTTCTCACAGGAATAAGCAATTACAAAATAAATCAGTGATCAAGTTCTGAAAAATATTTTGATCTATGATTTGAGAATTGTGGCTTTTAAAGTTTTCTTCATCACAAGGTACTGATACTAATTTATATAAAAATACAAAGAAAAATCCATCTGAAAACATATAATAAAATTGCAAGGTAGTTTTTTGTTTCCTTTGCTGTATAGCAATTCAGTATGTGGCAATTTCAACAAGCACCTGCTAACAGTAAACTGAGAACAAATTATTTTAAATATGAAGGAAGTAGAAAAACAGTAGTCAAGAATAATTTGTTTAATTTTTAAATTGTGTATTTAAAAAATTCATTTTTGAATCACAAAATATTGTTTGAGACATTTGTTTTTCATTGTTTTTAATTATATAGTTATGATAGTTTAATATATGTATATTAAAATGCAGACTATAAGAAATTGCCAATTTTACTAAATCAAATACACTAAATAGAAGAATTATACATAAATAATTTCAATCCTTAAAACAAAAGTATTCTTGTTCAGCATTTTCCTTTGTTATGTATTATTACAGTTTTAAAGTAAATAGATCCTAACTAGTTTTTAATGCTAAAGCAATTGACAATATAATAATAGCATTTAATTTTGAGGAGAAGCTCTGACCCTATAGTTGTCAGGCTTTCATTGGCTCACATTCATATATGGTGGAGTTTATAATTCCTTTTTAATGCCCAAAAGAATCAGATTCATAACAGTGGTGGAAGCACATTTTACCTTTCTTCATTCCTGTTCCCAGTCAAATGACGTTCTTACACATAGTCAGAAGGTGCATAACTGTATGTTTGGTCTACAAAAATGTGTACTTCATTTCTTAAAAACTAAGATTTGCATAGACTATATAGGGGAAAAAATCATACCTGGGCTATTGCCTAGCTGTTTTATTTACTTGAAGCTGTAATTATCTTCCTTCAATCCTGTGACAAAAGTGGGTAAACTTAGCAAAGAAAGACTAAATTTTAATTTGCTAGTTTTCAATTAATGTTCTTAAGTCAGCATTATTTAAATATTTTGTCATCTTGTAGACACTTGCTTTCATCTTCACTTGCTAGAAAAATACAGGAATGGTATGAAAACAGAAGTATGGAAGAACAGCAAAGTAAATTATGGCTAAACTAAGAAGAAAATTGTGAGAGCTTTCAACTTTTCCCATCCTGTAATTATATAAGGACATTGATACTTGAGTATACATTTTCAGGAAATCTTAATTTTTCTTATTTATGCATTTCAAACTAACTATATTTTACTGAATTAAATGAAAAGGGGAAAAAAGAGTCTATACAATAAAACCATCTCAGGAAGACATCCATTATATTTAGAACTGCACACTGAGGAATCCATGTAAAACAAGTTAATTCAGAGTGTAAGACTACACTCAGTTGTGGTGTTTGAAATCAAAATACTGTGTGCATAGTGCTTCTACTAGCAGTCAAGAACTGTAAATCAGAGTAAGATTAATTTTATCTGACTAGTATGTGTGTGTATGTATTTTAAAAGCTGATGTTTTATGCTCCATGCTTGGGTTCTGTACAAAGAGTTTTAAAATTTTGTGTATACGCTTTGCAGCATTCATCCATTTAAGTCTTCACTACTGATGGTTTAACTAAAAGAGATCCTTTTAACATTGGAATGTTTTCCCCTATTCCTTTACATCACTATCTTACTTGTTTGATATAAAATATAGTATTGGTAGTTTTGTTTTCTAGTTTTCCTGTGCTCTGATCATACTTCCATTATCCAGCATTCCTTAAAAAAATACTGCTGGCTTTACTCTGTGGAAGAAATCACTCCCCTGGCTACCCCTGACTGTGAAAGAAACAGGTTTAACATCTGAATTTTTTTTTCAACTTACTTTTAGAGAAAAGCATATAACTTACTTAAATGGAGTAACTATATATGCCTGCTTTACTTTCTTCCAAGCAAATTGTATTTCTAAATCCTTTGGCAGGAAACTTACTTAAGCTAATGAATTCAAAACTATCCATAGCTAAAAGAATTCTTTTTTTATATATATAAACTTGCTGTTATTTTTTACTGACCAATAAGTTGTCAAAAAATACACTACATAAGTTGTTCAGTAAGCTGAATTACAGTGTCCTACCTGTAAGGGAAGGTGATTACCTTTGTTGGGTGTTTGTCAGTGTGCCTTTAACCCATACTGCACTTCTCATTGCATTTCCTATCCAGCAATATTTCCATATGGTGTTCTGTTGCATTATTTTTGTGCCTACTGTTATAGAATCCTTCCACATGGTATGAATGTCTAGTTATAATAAGGGTTGCTTTCAAAGGAAGGGACTTTTTCTCTAAAAACACATTGCTATCTAGTACAAAATTCCTAAGCAGCATTTATTCACTTATTTGCAGTTACAAAGTTCATGTAAATGCTGAGATAGTTTCAGAACTAAAATGCCAAGATATTTTTGTGGTTTGTACAGCATAAGGAGGCACAGGAGAGAGTTCACCATGAGCCATTTCAGAGCTCAAACCTGATTCCATTTAAATGGAATTTACCTCTTTCAGGAGGATGCAGCACAATACATGCCAAAATAGTTTCTCGTTTAAATTATCTGTTTAAATGAGTTTGTAGAATTGAAATGCCCAGGCTTTTCTACACTAATATCCTTTAAATCAAGTTTTGGGCATCGTATCAGGAAGCTTTTTGTAATAACTATAAAAAAATTACATCTTTTTTCTGCTTAATAATCTGTTATATGTTTTTGACCCTCTAAAACATGTGATGCTTACAAATGTGTTGTGAAATGGCAGTACTGGAAACAAAAATTACTTGAACTTGTGCTGTTTTCTGCTACAGTTTTTAAGAACTGTACTTCCCTGCTTTTAGTTCGTGTACCACTCCCCAAATACTTATTTTCAATCCCTTCATAAACCGAAGCAGGCTACATGCCAAAGCCAAGAACGGATCCTTTACTCTATGCTTGCATATTTCATTATGTTGCATAAATAATGCAAGTAAATCTGAAAGACACAAAAGCCACATAGCCACAGGTTGGCAGAACAAAGAAACAGATACAAGAGATTGGGCTTCAGTGCTTGAAGGTGTAAAAGCAGAGCTAGGTTTAATACGTGGCAAAAGTCCGCACAATTCCAGTGGAAAAATAAGTTACTACAAAAGAAGAGGAACTGAATCAGCTTGCCAGTGTTGTTGCACTGAAAAGAAAGATTCTGCTACCCTGTCTTCTGATTTCTGTTGTTGGAAAGGATTGAGGATAACTGACTGTAGGGGAAAAGAAGTTAGAGAGAAATTTGGTTTTCATTGGACTTTGGTCATTCTTGTTTTTACTTTGCTCACTCCTAGTAGGATATCTAATTTTTTTTTTTAATAAGAGAGCAAGATAACTGTCCAGATGTGCTTTTAAATTGGAAAGAAGACAAAACTCAGATTTCTCAGAAAGAGTAGAGATCTGGGCTTATATCTAAACAAAATATCATATATCAAAACCCCACCGTTTTTGGTGGGGTTTAGTTAAGATAGATTATTCAGAAAGACAGTAGAGGGTGACAAGAGGACAGGCTTGTGGCAGGTGAGTTTGTGCATGCTCTTATCCATCTTTCATTTGGTAAACAAACTGGGCAGCATAAGTAACAAACTTACTACAAAACCAAGGTATTTTTCTTCATGCTTTCTGCCAGCATTATATTTTTATCAGCATTCTATGAAATTAGCCAGGCCTTTCTCAACTAGACCAAAGGTACACCTTCCATGAAGTTTCAGTCGAGTCACACATCTGTATTTGTATGGTGGACTGGTTTTGTTCAGATTGAGACCTAGAATTTAATACCATTACTATGCAGCTTTATCACTGACATAATTGAAAGCATTTTTCTTTTGGTATTTATAAATTGGCATTGAGTTACAATTTAGACCATGAAAGAATCCTGTACAATTATTTTATTGGGCTTTTTCCCTTAATCATACACAAGGTATGACTTGATTGCTTAATATGTACAATTTAAGCATAGTAAAGACAAGTCACTAGTTCTTAGGTTACCTATTGCAATTAATTATTGATAAAGGAAACAAACACCTTCAAATATTCTGCAAATCTGTGTCTTTTCCCTCTGTTGTTATCAACTGCATAGTTTTCATAAGAGACCAATGAAAGGGTCTTTACTGGTGCTAGGGAAAAACAAAAAGAAATGGCTGATTTTTTATCTTGCACCTTGGTTATCTCATTGTGATTCTGATGAGCTAGGTAAGTCTCAAAGAGTAAGTTTATAGGTCACTTCATAGAGTCAATGCCCTGGCATTCTTGGCCTCCTAATGAGCTGTTAAACTGGAGAAGTAGTAATTAAATATGGTACTCTGGTACAATGTACACGGTACTGACTCCAGCTCTCTGATTTTAGGTTCCTCAGAAGACGATGAGGTCATTCAAGAAGGTCTCCTCATGCTCAGGTCAGTCTTCTCTGTAGCATCTTACATGGCTGACTGTGTATCCTCCCTGGGGGGCGTTAGCCCTGTCAGTTGCAGCACTTCTGTCCCGCTAACTTTGATGAACATAAGTATTGGGTGGGAGGGGGAAGACTCGTTAATTTCGTGCACAGGCTCCAGAGTTGTTCTTTGATGCTGTTTGAGTGTTCTGCAAGACAAATAAATAATTACGTAAGGAAAGTATATTTACAGTAACCCCACCTCAGATTACTGTCGCAAGTTGTGGGAGCCCACGGGTTTGTATGAGCGCTGCACGACCACCACCGCAGCAGACGCACCAGTGGGCGCAAACATCTCAGTCGCTAACATACCTACTTCTCGAGTTACTATCGTGCCACTGTCACGTTACCGCCACGCAGCCCCCTCCCATCGCGACGCCTCAGCACTGCCGCCCATCTGCCCTTTCAGCCCCACTGCCTTTCCAGGCCCCAGCCCGTTCCACCCCTCAGCCCCGGCAGCCTCCGTGGCCGCCCGGGCCGCCGAATGCTCGAGCGGGGGCTCCCCGCGGAGGGCGCTGCGCGCCCAAGGGATACGCGCGTCCCCGGCTCCCGCACGGCGCCGGGAGACAGACAGCCTGGGGCGGCCGATGGGGGGGGCCGAGTGTTGCCCGTGTGCTGCGGCGGGAAGAACTGCCCCTGTCACCGCCGGGCTGGTGCAGGCGAGAGCGTCTGAGCAGTTGCCCGTCGGGGAGGATGCGGTCCCCACTGGGGCACGCACACCAAGCGCCGGTGCGGCTGTCACAGGTGAGCAGAGGGGCTGGAGCGACAGCGCCCGAGCCACAAACCCGCCCGCTCATGGCCCTGCGCCTACCTTGCGGGAGGCGAAGCGGTGAGAGCGGGCCGTGCGGCCGGTGCCTCCGCCAGGGCCGGTCTTTCCTGGAGGGCGTTAGCCCTGTCAGACGGTCTACCGCGACGACTGGCCAGAGCCTCCTTAAATCCGTCGGAGAAGCGGCCACTATCAGTTGCAAATCCGCAGCTGAGAGACGGTAATGTACGTGAGACCACATCCTGTATCCCAGCGCTCCGAGTGAGTCCCTACCGCGTCCTCCTGCCCGCGGATCATGCGCGGGATCACAGCAATTCCCAATATTTTGTAAGTGTCCCCAGCAAACCGCCAGCATTGCCAGCAGAGATCCACGGACGGCAGAGCGGACCTGCGAGACACTCACAGCCGCCGCGTTTCGTTTCAACAAAAAATGCTCGTAAAACTCGTGTTTGAAACCTCGCTCCAGCCGTCAGTTCGAGCAGCGCCGCCTGCAAACGGCGGCGCGATCCCTCGGCGAGGGCCGCCCGGTTCCCGTAAAGGAGCTGAGGCGGGCTCCGGGCAGCCGTGCGCGCCCACCTTAGGTGTGACGGGAGAAGAGCGCCGGGACAGCCAAAAAACTGTGCTCCAGCGGCGGGCGGGGGCGAAGGGAGAGAGGCCCCTGCTGCGCTCTGAAACGGCATTTCCCGAAAAGAGCTGAGTGGTGCGAAGGGCGCCACTATAAAACCGGTAACTTCACATCCCGCAGTCGCACGTCGAGCAAATCCCGTCACTGGTAGACCTGAGCCGTGGGCAGCGCGCAGTTGAGTCGGCGCTGTACTTTGTTTAAAAACAAACAAACAAAACAAAACAAACCCACAAAAAAGCAACAACAACAACAAAACAAACAAACAAAACAAAACAAAACAAACCCGCACACATGTTTTCTAATAATAATCCGCGGCATTAATACGGAGGGTAATAAACCCGGCCAGGGCAAAGCGGGAAGTTGGCAGTGTCTATAGCACGTCCGACCCTGCTCTCCCAAAGGCGCGGGAAGACACACCACCACGTCCCCGGCGGGAAAGAGCCGCATTTTCTGGAAGTGTGAAACAAAAGCCCAGGGACAAAGCCCGGCGCTATGGGAGGCTTAAGGGGAGAAACCGCCGCCTCTGGGGTGCTGACGGAGCGCGGCTGCTGGACACCCGAGCGCCCGCGCCCGGTGGGCGCCCGACTTTCACCCTCCAGGGCGCCCCGGCGGGCGAGGAGCGGAGGAAGCGGCTTCCTCTCCCTGCCCTCCCCCCGAGCGGCACAACCGCTGCCGGCAGGGAAGCCCGCCGGGCCCCTGGCAACCCCCGCCCTCGCCCGGGCGCTGCACGTCGGCGGAAAGGGAAGGCGGCTTTGGCGCCCACACTGTAGGTGAGAGGGTTTTGGCGGGAACAGCTCAGCACCGCAACGGAGTCCTGGCCGTAGGGAGCGGCGGGAAAGGCCCCCCTCGGCCCCCGCGCCAGGAAGAGCCGGTTTCGATAGAAACCGTGTAAGAAACACGACGGGCATCTCATTCCGTCCAACATCGGCGGGGCGGCGCCGAGCCGCCAAGCCCGGGCAGTGGAGGAGAGGGGGCAGGGGCGCCCCGGCGCCGTCCCTGCCCCTCCTGCCTGCCCGTCGGCGAGGAGCTCTGGCTGCGCTTTGAAATGGGAAGTGGTGGCAGCATCCCGAGTTCTGCTTTCAAGTGTAAAACACGCGTTTCGTTTCAAATGCACGCAGCTCCATCATTTGTTTGGATTTTGTGGGTTTTTTTTTTCTTTTTCCTATTTTGTTTTGGGGTTTTTTGGGGGGTTTTTTTGTGTTTCTTGTTTGTTGGGTTTTTTTTGAGGTGAAGGTCTTTTTTTCTTGGGGGGGGGAGTGGTGGTTAGAGTTAGAAAAACAATTATTCCAGCTTCCTATAATTGTTTTTACCAAAATTAGCATCCATTTAGCGAAATGTAAGGATAGAAATATTTTTTAATAGATAAACTGTTACCATTAGACTAATTTTTCCACGAACTGGCTTGTTCTGTAGGGCTTTTTCCCTATTTGTCCTCTTTCCTCCTCTTCTTTGGGAATGAATTTTGGAAGAGTGTTCGTGGGTTCGGTTTTTTTTTTAAGTTTTCCCTTTTTTTTTTTTTTTCCCCTATCTTTCCCGGAGAGTTCTCAGCTGGCAACAGCTCTCTACCTTCCACAAAACTTGAAAGGCTGATGTCCCTTGCAGGAAATGAATGAGTCGATAACATCTGACACCAGTGACCAGTCCAGTGACCCCAACCTTAATTCCACTAATACTGGAGGCCTGAAAATCTCAGTAAAGACCCATTGCAAATCCCACCCTCCTCCATTTTACAAAATCTGCACTTATTTTGCAACGTAAGAAATAATTTGCAACCAATATATTTACAGTCTTTTATTTATGTCGTTTTGTAGTGTTTATTCATCGAAGAACACATTATACTCATTTTTTTAACTGAAATTTGCTAACAAGACATTTTGCCCATTTAATGAACTCCATCCACTCGTTTGCGTCTGTTTAACCAATATTCTAGCCTCTAAGGATTTTTTATACCAAATGTCGTTAAAATAAATCAATCTTTAAAAATAAATACCTTTAAAATGCCATTAAAGAGGATATTTTGTGTCTTTTCAAAGGGAAGGGTAGAGAGATCTCGTATTTTATAAACGTGCCCTTGTGCCACAATATATATACTCTTGGGCATTTCAAATAAGTGGTGTAAACATTGTTTTCTTCCGGAAACTTTAATTTCATGTTTATAGCTGGGGTTTCACGTGGCTTAAAATCTCGTACATTTATATATTAGATACCGTCCCGGTCATAAGATCCAAGCATATAAAATTACTGATTTAATATTTTAACATAATCGCTATTGTAAGGGGGGAAGGGAGGTTATGAGCCAAAAGCAGCGGTATGTTGCACGAATGCATAAGGCAGGTCAGTGTAGGAAGTCGACCTCACTGTTGAAATAACCTATAGGAAATTTACGGTTGACGACTGCAAAGGAATTTCGGGATTTAAAGCTTCTGCTCCACTTGCCAGGCTGCTTGTATTTGTACACTCTTGCCCACCCTCAGTTCTTTCTTGCAAACGATCACACGGAGCCTGCAACTTGGTGTTTCACACAGAAATGAGGCGCTAGGGGGGGGAATTGACGCTTTCCTGAAAGGCAACAAAAGGAGTAAACAGGCCCACGGGGGCAAAGGCGTTCCCCTTAATTGGGCAGACTGATCGACGCCACTTCCCAAACAACAGCAAGTGCTTTGCAAATGCATAAGTCCCTTGCATTCAGGTTCTGAACGGATCGGTTTGTTGCTTTGGCTTTTGTTTGTGTGTCCTTGGGATAAGACAGAATGCCGGGCGGGACGGAGTGGGCTAATAAGAAAGTCATTGAGCCCAGGTTTTAAATAGGTATGGGCAATGTTAAGATATATATAATACTGGGTGTAAAGCGAGGTTATATGCGAGGACGTGGTGATGAGGACAGAATACTGTCATCTGTACCTTTACACTAACGGAGATGAACAGATGGAAAATAAAACGAATTCTCACCTAATTAGTCTGTTTGTTTATTCTGACGTCTGTAAAAATATTTTAAGAGCATTTGGGGGTGAGTACAGCAACGGAAAGGCTAGAGGGCAGGGCGATAGCTGTGTACCTGTGAGCGCGGAAGGGGAGTGCCTGTGCAAAGGGGCTGTGACCAAGCCCTTCACACATCACACATTTCTTTTCCGAATTGGATCCCCTCTCCCGCTGGCAGTGAAGACTTAAAACAGCAGTCCCCGGTCAGCGTTATTCCTCCCCTCTTTGTCTTCTTTCTCCAATGGTTTTGTTTGTTTGTTTGTTTGTTTTTTCCGCCCTCCTCTTCTCCAGTAAATCCTTTTCTCTGACAGTCCTCTCCCAACTGCTGATTGAGGTTCAGTCCAATTCTCGGCTTGAAAACTAGTCTCTTATTTAGGAAGTCATTAATCACATCCCCTCCCCCGGAAAGAGATGGCGGAGAAACCTGTGAAGTACAATTCCTCGCCCCATCCCCCCCTCAGAAATGTTTTGAAACGCTAAACCTCCGCACATTCTGGGCCATATTAAGGTGATATCACGTTTCCGGCGCGCTTTTAATTTGAATGCGAAATTAGTAACGATCCGGTCATACATCTGCCCACGTTTTGCGCAGAGGGTGACACAGATGCCTCCCGGCGTCCCCCGTCCGTGTCTGTACACGTGTGTCCCTCATCCGTGAGCATCTCGCCTTCGTGTGCGTACGCGGACCCCGCCCGCAGTGGGCACAGATACCCCCATAATCTCCTCTGCACGGCCGCCCCTACATGTAGCTGCTGTTCCGTGGGCTGTATCTAGAAACACACGGATCTTCCTATGGATTTGTGCATGCACGGGGGAGGGGGGGGGGCAGAAACCCCAGAATAATACGTCATCTCTATTTCCCGTAAAGAAGCGTGCAGATTAGCTGTCCGAAAAGGAAGGAGAAAAAAAAAGCGCCGTGTTGAAAACTTCTTGTTCATTCATAAATTATTTTGGTGTGTCAAGCTAGTTGAAATGGCGATTGGCTGCTCCTGCCTCCTGCCAACCCCTTAAGGATCCGATGTGAAATTAGTAGCAAGAAAGCATGTAATTGACCGAGTCACGTGTGCGCAGGGGGCCAGAAACGGAGCGAGAGAGACGGGGAAAAATCAAAGAGGGAAAGCACATTAGACCATGCGAGCTAAATTTGCGATCGTTCAAAATCAGGATGTTAGATTAATGCAGAAGACCACTTCGATCCACAGGGAAAGTTTTCATCTCACGAGTTTGGAGCAGAGGGCCCGTGGGGCAACATGGCCGAAGGTTAATTTTCTTTTTCTATTGTTTTACTATGAATTTTGCTCGCTCGCTCTCTCCCCCTCTCCCCCCTCTCCTCCCCCACCCGCTTTTAACCCAACTATGCATTACCCTTTTTTAGCAGCTCGCGCAAGGGGGCTTTCTCCAAACCCATTGTTACCCAGCTCAAAACTGTTCCGTACCGCCCACACCGATTCACAACTTGAAAAGCTTTCAGGGGGCTATTGTTTGAATTGTTCCTGTTTGATTAAGCACAGTTGCAGTGGTGGGATGAGAAAACGGCTGTACACCTGTCCCAAATTTAATCGAAAGTTTATTCCAAGGAGGGATGGATACACGTTGGAAAATAGTGGTTTCGGCGCTGCATGTGCAATAACGAATTGTGCAATCTACCCAATTTTGCTTATTCTCTCTCCTCCACCCCTCCTCGGCCGGCCTCCCCCCTCGCCCCCCCGGTCCTGCGCCTTGCGAGGAGAGACTAATTGCGCTGAGAATTTCTGTTGAGAAATGGGATCGGTCTTAAACCAGCAATATTCAAGTAAAGTATCGCGTTCCGCGCTGTAATGTGGCTGAAAGATGGAGTTAAATGGAAAAGTACACGTATGTACAGAAACGTGGGCTGCCTTGGGCACAGAGAGAGGGAGAGCCTCCGTGCGCAGTGTTTCCTCTCTGTAACCTCCGGTGATTTTATTTTTTTACGTATTTTGGGGAGAAGGTGTTTTATTTTAGGATTTAGGAAAATATATGCACTTTTCGTCGTCGGCTTTTTGATTTTGCTTTGTTTTCCTGGGTTTTTTTCCCCTGTTCCGTTTGTAGTAACTCCTTTATACAGCGGCAAAAGGATGTTACCAGAATTTAACTCTTCGCTTTGCATCTTGTCCCATTCTTCCTTCTTTCCCCCCCCCCTTTCCCCCCCCCACCCCTTACACACACCCCCCTCCGCCTTTCCCTCTTCCTCAGCAGGGGCGAGTAAAGGTGGAGACGAGCCCGGGAAGTTGCCGGAGCAGGAAGAAGAGGAGGAATCCCAGGTTTTGCACGGAACCGGCCATTGCAAATGGTTCAATGTGAGAATGGGATTCGGGTTCATCTCCATGAGCAACCGAGAGGGAAGCCCCTTGGAGTCTCCAGTTGATGTCTTTGTACACCAAGTAAGACACATTTTTGTCTTCCATCTCAGCCTGCCACATTTGGTTGAGTTCAGTGGGACTCTGCTTTCATGTGAAGTAACCTATTTTTTTCTAGGTATTTAGGAACATCTGTAATTAAATAGTTGCCTTAGGTAGTGGTTTTGTTGGCAACGTTACAATTTGAGTAAATAAGGTCGTTAGATTGTGCTTAGTCTCTGTGGCTGGAGATTTGTGTAAAGAGATAATGTTTCTTCGTATCTTTCTCCTTGGTTAGAAACGTCTCCTGTGGTTTTTATTTATTTTCAAATGTCACACTTTTTAAGGTTTATCATTTGTCACCAGACTGATCAGAAGCAGATAAGCCTTTCCTTGAAACTGTTTAAAATTAAGTTGGGAAAAGGATAAATAAATGTCGGGATTCATTCAAATAACATATGAGTAGTTTTAAACGGTTTACTTGTAAACCTCGAATTACTTTTTAAAAGCTCATCTGAGATTAGTTAGTGAAATTAAGACATAATTATAGCGTTATTTTGTAGTAATTCAGACCTGAGAGCGTCCCTGTGGTGATACTCTGAAGCATGTATGTGGTTTGGTTGGTTGATTTTTAATTATTCCTTTCTGGGGGGAAAAAAAAGCGATTAAGGATTCAGACCAAAAGCAGCGTCTCTGTAAGGCTGAAGAGGAAAGAAGGGGTGGTCCTTGGTTTTAAGCTCAACAGCGTGGATGGGTTTGTGTTTAGAACGTGGAAACTGGTATGAATGTCTTCACACAAAGGAGTTTCAAATGCAAAATAGGTACAAAATGATAAAGGAACTTTTCCTGAGGTCTGTACCATGGCTTGTGAAGAAGGAACATGTGTAGACCTTCCCTGGTCCTTCTGTAAGTCCAGTTGGAACAATGTTATTTTGAATTTCACCCGTCTTCTCTGTGATCAGAGAACAGAAGAGAGGTATCAGGTAAAGAGACCATTTTGGGTTTGGCTAGGGCCATGTTAGGGAGGCAAAAATGCATCTTTTTACGTGGTTGTCCATTTTCTATGACGTTTGCAATGACGGGGCAGGGCGGTGTTCAATGATTATATAGTGATTCCCTTTTTATGTTGCATTTAGTGGCCCGGCTTTATTTTGTGGTAACTTTCCACCAGGGTTTTTTAAAGCATATACATTTGATTAGGTTAGTAAAAGGGTGGCTGAATCTTCTAAAGAAACTATTGCTGGGGCATATTTCCTTGTGGTGGGTGGTGGGGTGAACTGATCTTGCCTTACATGTACCGTACACCTAAGGGCCTGCACTTCTATATAGCTGCTTGCATTTTGGAATTATGTTCAAAGTGTAGAAACCAATAGTGAACTTACTGAATTCCTATACTTCCTGCTTTGTATTGGCATATGAGGTGCCCCCTGTTTGCTGCTGCTTTTTCTCTTTAGAATCGAATGCATGAAGTAATTCTCAAAGAAAGAGCAGTCTTTTTCCTTTCCCCCCTTTCTTCCCTTGTTTGTATCTTTTTGAGTTGTGAAATTGGTCTTTAGAGTTTTATAAATTTACTTTCAAGATAACCTCTCGTTTTCTTAATGTAATTTTATGTTAATGTATGTAATTTTTTTGGTTCTCAAATAGTCGAAAAACATTTGAAGCATAGTAGTGTTGTTAATAAAAAACACGTTTGGAAACAAAGATATTCTTAGAGCTGTGAAAATAGAGAAGTGTTGAACTGCATGATAACCTGATACATTTAAGTAATACTAGACAAGGTGTGCGGTTTCATAATGGAAAATAGTCGTAGAAAATAATAAAGTAGTAGTAAATTTGGAAGTTGCTATTCAGTTGTGTCTCCTAAAGGAGGGGACAAGAAGGAAATGTTAGACAAGTTTGTTTATTATGGTTTAATAATCTACAATTTATCCAAACCCCTGGTTTTCTAAGATATATCACAGTTTAAAATGCAGTGAAAACTATCATGTTTCATTGCACATAAACTGTGTGCTTCAGTCATTTTGAGTTTACTTACAGATATGTCTTACTGAGTGAAGTTATTAGTATTCTGCAGTGGATTGCCCTAACAACAAAGAAAATACATTTCTCACCTTTTTCTTTCTGATTAAATCTAATATATATATATATATATGTATATATATATATAAACTTAATGGTGACATGAATCTTCTTTCCATCAGTCAAAAGCAGAAGTTTTCTGTTTAATGTAATGGGAAGAAGTGCCATCTATTGTGTTTCAAAGTACATTTTAGATAAGTGATATTGCCATATAGAATGCTTTGTGTTAGCTGACTAATGGTAACAGTAGCAACCTGAGCATAAAAATGTCTTTAAATCTGTAATGTTATTTAACAGTGGTGGTTGTACAAGACAGTCTGTTGCATGAACAGTGATTGGACCCTATTCCAACTAGTTTCATTATTTTGAAAAATTTAGTCATGTGAAAGGTCCTTTTTAAGGCAAAGATGTTAGATTATTAATCTGTTGAAACAAAATATTGCTGTTCAAAACTGCTTTGAAAACACTTCATCATTTATTTGTGTGTATCGAGTGTTGCATGCATTCACTCATCCTTCAGTGTTTGTAGCTACTAGTATCATTTTATAGAATCAGGCTGTCTTAGCAGGGGAAAGAAGCTTCTAGTTTACTTAGTCAAAGTCCTGTCAAAGCTAGCTTGAGCCCTGCTGCAGTATTTTTACTGTCTTATCTTACCTTTTCTTGGTGAGGTTATGCCCAGTTTATGAGATCTTGCTATGAGCAAAAACTTACTGTATTTTAAGTCAAAATTCCTGTAGTAGTTTAAGCTCACTATACCTAGACTTTTGAGCTTGTAATAAATAATTTTGCTCTCTTCTTGTAGTTCCTTCTTGGTTGTGAGCAGATTGTAGTCATGTTTTTCTAAAGTCAGTGCTTTGCTAATTGTATATATATATTTAGAGAACAGTGCTTTTGTTCGGATTTCTCTCCCCTTTCACTCAGCAAAAGTACCGTTTGTGAAACAGCTGCAGTATTGAGTTTTTAACTCTACCTTTTAAGTCCCTCCTATAGCGTTAATCATTTGGATTGATCTTTTCTGAACTACCTTCAGATTGTTGTTACCCTTCTGGTAATGAGGTACCTAGAGCTAGATATGTTATTTAAGGTAGAAACACGTCAGCCATTATATATGTGCATCTGTGTGTCTGCAGTGTAATTGCATACACTTACAAACGTCTAAATTCTTGTCCTTTTTAGCTTTATTCTGATACAGCTTATATCTTTAAGTCAAGTGTTTGAGTCATTCAGGGTCATATAAAAATTACAAGTCCTAAAAAACATTTAATTTTTCAAACACAAGCCACGACCAATGCAGCAATGGGCCTAGTCCATTGTTCATGTCTTTTTATTTTTCTGTCTTTCTCTGTCTTTTTCTGTCATTTTCTGGTCCTCTGTTTCTTTTGAAAAAAAAAAAAAAAAAAGAGTAGCAATGTTTGTCCTTTGTAACACTGTTAAATCCAAGGAATGTGCACCTTACTGAATTTGGCTCAGTATTGTCATTTGTACTCTTAGTAGGTTAGCATGGAATAAATAATACAGCTTGCTTCTCTTTTTGATGTGAATTCTGGACATAGTTATTTGTGAGCGGGTCTTGTTAAATTTTACAAAAAAAAATCTATTTTTCAAAGCGTAAAACAGACTGGAAAGGTGAAGTGAGTGAAACATTTTGTTGTGCACGTGAAAAGAGGTTTTCAATGCAAAGAACTAAGAAGAGCTGAAGCTCTTATAAAATCAGAAAAGGATGATGTTTGTTATAATTTTTTTGCATTTTCAAAATTGTATACACAACTTGGATACGTACAACTTCTTTGGATGCTGGCAGTAAGGCAAAAATGCTGTGTATTCTTTTTTGCACACACTTTTTACAGACTAAGTTAGAAACATGTCCCTTTTCCTTTGCTTAGCGTGAAGCCCAGATGTTAGATATGATAATGAAGGGTAGGATGCTGAGTGTAAACAGATACAATTAAATACACGTATGTGAATATCAATGGTTGTAAATTTCTCTTTCTCAATAATGTGGTCTTTCAGGATGGGATGGATTGTTCAGTTCAGATGATGTTTGTTGGGACCTGGCTCTGTAGTTCAAAATTCTTACCACATTAAGGGATTTCTGAACTGGAACCTTAAACACAATCCTTCTTTGGGATCCTCTTTTATGAGATGGGGAGAGGAAGGAAGGGAGGAGCAGCATTTAGGAGCCGGTGTATTTTGTTTTCTCATTAAAAGGAACATAGTTGGCTTGAAATTTTTCACTTTCATCTGAACTTTCTTACTGTTGCTACAAGTTACTATTACTACGAGATTTGATAAAAATGGAAGTCTTTTTTCTTTCATTGAGTTCTTCTGCACTGTGCTATCATTGTATATTATAAATTTTGCTCTTATTATTTCAAGCAACAAAAGAAAGGAAAAAGTAGTGAGACTAGTATGGCTGTAAACAGAAGAATAAATGGAAAATGAGACATATAAGCAGCATCTAAAAAGTCTTTTCCCTTGCTTGACCAACCATCCCTTTTGATGATGAATCAGATGCCTGTTCTTTGAACCCCTACTATTTTAGGCACAGTTGAACTACTTTTTATAGGACACAGTTTGGGCATGGCATGTTACACTCAATGTTGAATTGTGAGCACATGTAATCCCATGCTTTTGCAAGGATGCATTCATCCATCTAGCATACCTTTTCCATTTCTTTATTATTGGGAGCATGTAAAAAGGTATTTAATTGTTCAGGATAGCTGAAAGTTCTAGGCAAGCAGGAGGGATAAGTATTGCATTGCTCCTTATTGTTAAATGTGACATAGCAGTAACTGTTTTGGAATATGGAAGTCTTTATGCAGAATATGCTATTAAAGCCTTGCCATCTTTTACTTCTGCTGGGGACCAGGCAAGCCCAGTCCTAATCAAAACAAAAGTGGCTAGCAGGATTTAGAGAGGGAAGCTGAGGAAGGAAGCGAATGGGAGTAAACGTGTGTCTGCAGTGAGCATGTGTATGAGAGATCCGGCAGAGATCAAACGTGTGGGTGTCAAAGTCTGCTCAGCAGCCTCAGCGTGTGTAGGTAGCATCTGTGATGGGTACCTGCTGGGGACCCGGAGCAAAGCTTCGGCACTCACCGAGCTGTGTTGCACCATACAGAGAAAACTGACTTTAGATTATGGGGACCATGGATTTGCAGTGTGGAGCAGTACAGCACTGGGATTTTTATTTATTTATTTATTTATTTATTTATTTATTTATTTATTTATTT
>NW_020884874.1:6745532-6858659 GCF_003945725.1 Corapipo altera
TTTATTTATTTATTTATTTATTTATTTATTTATTTATTTATTTATTTATGCTACTAATTTTGCCATTCCTAGATTTCAAATCCTGCCTATGGACGCATAGATGGCAAAATGTACTTCACTGACAGCTTGATAATTTAAGATGGTTGTCTGAAGAAACTTGTAATTTGGTTATTGAAGTTACAGAGCCACCATCTTCTGAACCTTCCAGATTTTGTCTGTTTACATCTAAACCCAACATTACAGTACACTGTTATTGATAGAACTATGTAGCATTTGAGTGAATAGCAACACCATTAAACCTAAGTGGTGTTAAATCAGATCAGGTTTTGCTGAAGGATTTTAAACATTGCATGTTGACAAGCAAAAATCACAAGTAGCCCAAAGGCCTGCAGTGGGACTACTTTGTCTTAAGGGATATTACCTCTTTGGCAGAGCAGTAAGTACACCCTTTCCAGAGCATGCTGTCCTCCTTTTCTCCAAGACTGAGGAAGTTGTGCACAGGGGTTGGGATACTGGAAGGAAGAGGATATTTTGTCTGAGGCGCAAACATAAGATATCAAAGCAGATACATGAACTGAAGCTAAAAGGAAATGAATTGTCAGATTGGGGAAAATGTTATTGTTGCTTGTCCTGGTTTGCAACTACATTACTGAGGTATATGTATATCTAGAGCCACCCAGAGTTTTGTTTCAGACTCTTTAAAAAGTATACTCCCATGTAAATATTGTTTAATTTATCTTCCTTACGTAACCTATCACAGTAAAGGCCTGTCATTTTTCACCACTGATTATCAACAGAAGCAAAATTAGGCCCATCAGTTTCTACAGAGTTGTATAAAAGTGACTGTAAAGGTATAATTTAAGAAAGATCCTAGGAACATAGAAGTCAGAGGGTAAAGACTGTTTATGATGTTTCTTAAAACGAACACAAATAAATAAGGACATGATGTTTACATTTTTAATTCCCTGTATGTACGGGTGCCTTTTTTTCACCTTTTGTTAAATCAGCTGAAAGTTACCAGGACTGTTAGAAAGCTATTATGTGATACTTGGCTTTTTTAAGGGACATTACTCAGGACAGGTTTGGACTGGCTTTTGCTTGCTGGATGTCACTGATGAAAGCAGTGAATCCTTAAATTGCTAGTACATCAGCAGAGTATCAGTAAACACCTCTGTATGGAAGGTGGGCAAGTGCTTCTGATTGCTTGAGCCCATTTAGTTGGAGAAACTGATGTCCAGGCTTTTCCTCAGATTATTCTGGCTGTTCCTGACTTAAAATGGAGGGGGAGTTAACTCCTTGGGAGATGGCTAGGAGGGAATTCCAGATCCTTACTCCAGAGATGTCTCAGCTGCTTGCAGAGCAGCTGTGGAACTTGCTGCAAGTTTCACAATCTGCTGTATTATGGAAAACTGGCACTGAATTTGATTTTTTTATAACATGCAAAGCTGTAACAGAGAGCAGGTCAGCAGCTGCTCTGCAAGCAGCTGAGTAAGGCTTTGCAGTAGCAGTGTGGGTGAATAGGTGGAGGTTGAAAGTCCCACAGTCACCCTTCTTGGTGGGAATCCTATGGCCATGACTTAACTTTTACATCTAGCAGCAGTGCTGCTGCCTCAGTAAGCTTCAACAGCTTTGATATCACTCTTCCTGTTGGGCTAGCATGAGCGCTTGTGGAGCTGCATGGCAAACTCAGCTGGGAAAATATTTAGGTTTGTGTCTGATTTTTATCATTTTTCATATCAGACAAACCCCGTGATCCCCACAAATACAGGCGGGCAGTGTTGGCACCACGGAAGGGTAGCCAAGGATGTAAGCAAGCAGCTGCCAGGGTGAGGTGAAGGTATTGGAGGAAAGAGGTGGAAGCTACTGTCACAGAAATGTGAATGAAACTACAGTCTCCTCTGGTGCAAAACAGAAGAATACTGGTGTTCCCACCTTCAGCTGGGGATGGAGAGACAATGAAAGTGATAGTGATTTTCAAGAAAAAGGGCACTTGAGGGTATTGGGAAGAGTACAAGCATCTGAGCTCTCCTTGGAAGTGGAATGTTTCAGGAATCTTTGGGTCGCACTTCAGTATTATAGCTTTCTCTTTTTGTTGTTTAGTGGTTACAGTTCAGTGATGGCACTGAAATACATTGATTGCAGTTTTTAAAAGGCATTATTTATAAATCAAAAAAATTGGGGAATTTTTGGTTCATGTAAAGAGTATGTGTTTCTTCCACAGAAGAGAAATAAGTGTATTTACAGGGTATGTTCATAATAATTTGAATATATCTTTTTAGTAGATAGGTGAGAGCTTAGTGAAATTAGTTGATACTCTGAGAAGTATAGCTCCTTAATTAGTCCATATGTATGAAATTTCAACTTTGAAAATTAAATACATCAACATTGAGGTGATTTGTCTGAGAGTGTGTAGAATATTCTTGTTCTGTTATCAGTGCAGGAGCCAAGAAAATCGCACAAATAATTTCTATTCCGAATTTTTGGTCTGGTGCTAGAATTACATTTTTTGGAAGGAGGGAGGCTGAAATGTTTGGGTTCATCCTGTTAGCACAATAGGTTAGTATTTTCACCTCTTAAAATTGTTTAACAGGTAAAATTTGAGTGAATGCATATTTAATCAGTATTTGGAGTGTATGAATTTATCTACAAAATCAAAATAATATTCCATGACTGCTATAGATCTTACACTCTGTTAGAAAACATTAATGATGTTATTACATTCATAAATGTGTAATTTTCATGAATTTAGCTGATACTGGCTTTCCCATCAAAGATAATCTGTTCCCAGAGAGGCCCTCTTTTAATTAGTCATGATAATTTATAGGCATGCAGCGTTGAGGGATTTTTTTTTTTCCTTGATTGCTTCTATTTTAGTGCCACTTGAGGCTACTTTAACATTTGTGTTATAATTTACTCTGTTTATGGTCATATAAATATATGCACCAAAATATTCCCTGGGCTGAAATTCAGAGTAAAAGTGATAGCCATTGTGTACTTTAAGGACACTGGAATAACATCAATGTGTATTTTTTTCAAAGTACAGATGTCTTTAAAATCTCTTAATAGTGCACATGTGCTATAATTTAAAAAATGTTTTATTTTATTTTACAACTGTGTTTTGCAAGGTAATAATCAAAATCATCATTGGTTTTATGGGCTATTTGTAATAATACTATTGTAGGGGAAATAGGGGGTTTTACAAAACCTCTGCTGATGACAATTTCTGAATCTTCTTAGACTAATTATATTGGAAATACTAGAAATACAGAAAACTAGTAGTACAGAATGTACCTAATAGCCCCAGGCTGACTTCTGTAAACTCTGGATTAGATCCCCAACTACTCCCGGTATTTAATGGATATATATTGTTATCTCTCCCTGTTTAATTACCTGGCCTAAAACATGCAGATTACACATCTTGAGAATTAGCCATTTTGAACACTAAAGTGGAATAACATCCAAGAATTATTCAAAAACCTGTTTGCTACCCTCTTCCCCAGATATTAAATTCAGTAGTGTATCAGGTGAATGGAAATTTGAGAATTGATTCAACAGCGAACAAAACCTCATCCTGAATGTAATGAAACTATTACATCCCTTCTCTGATAATGTTCTGGGTTTTTTCATCTTCTTGCTGAAAAATTGCTCAGTCCCAAATAATTTCCTCACATAGGAAGGAATGGTAGAAGATGTGAATTGCTCCCAGTGTGGAAAACACCCATCGCTGTGCGTGCAGGCAGATTCTGTTGAAGGTGAATGAAGTTCACCTTTGCGGTCGAAGCACCTTGAGATATTGAACAGCTATTCAGCTCTGTGCAGGGCCTTTGATTTCTGGCAGGGGTGATGGGATGCAGTAGGTATTTTTTTTTAAAAATAAAATTAAAATAGTAATTATTAAAAAAAAAATTTTTTTAAACTTTGTAACTGCAGTATTGCATATCTGTGTTCAGAAGGGGAAGGATGGGAATCTCCCTGGCAGGATCCTTCAGGATCTGCCTTCTTCCCAGGCCTTTATATTAGGGATGTAGAGATACTAGTCAGATACAAGGGAGATCAGGGTGAACAGTTCAGAGATTAACAGCCATAATATAGTCCTCAAATATTTGTGAATGCAGTTAGCCAAAAAATATCCATTTCACCACAGTGCTTAACAGCTCTCCACTACAGTGAATAAAATTCTCATTTGGCTGTGCCAAATCTGCTTTGTTTGCCTGCTTTACATTTGTGTGTCTGCGTGGTGTGTGTGAATTAAAGAAAGCACATTACATTTGTAATAGCTGTTTTATACTAGTCAAAATCACATTTGTTTAATGTTTTCATGTAGCATGTTTTGCAGAAACTTGTTTAATGGGTGGGAAATGTAGGTAGAAGTTAACTCTGTAAGGAATGCATGGTTTCTTGTATAGGGGTCTGGGTGTCTCTAGTATGCAGGCTGATTTTAACTAACAGGGCATCCTGCTCGTTGGGTGTGATTCTGATTTAGAAACTATTGCAACTTGGAAAAAAAGATAAAATAATTTTTAGAAGTGTTTTTAATTGGCTTCAAGAAATAGTTATAATTGTTAAAGATAGACATTACTTGAGGGTCATTGATCTGGATGTGAAGGAGACGCATTGAGAAACAAAGAAACTTAATTTTTGATACTGTAGAGATCTTCGCATGTCACCATTGACTTTACAGGACTAGTCACAAAGAGAGGACTCTAGGATTGAACTGTAGATGATAAGAGAGCAAAAGATTTTAAACGCAAATAGTTAAGATGAAATGAATATTAAAGATTTTCAAGTAGTATAGTACATCTGAATATAGAATTTTTGCTTAGACGTACTGGAATTGGATTTTGTTAGTGTTAATTCATGCTTTAGTGAACACTTAATGGAACGGTAAATACCACATCTTTCACTGAAGTAGTGCTTAATTCTCCTGGACTATAGTCCATTACCTACACTAAGAAAGTAGGCTATCAGATTCTCTTCTTAGTAATACCTTCTCTTCATCAATAATTAAAAAAAAAAAATTAAAAAATCTGCTACACATTCCAAAATAGGATCAATCAGATTTGAAAATGTTTAAAATTATGTAAATTCAAAATACTGATTGAAAAGATTCCTTTAAATATAATCTATACCTACACTGTCTTCAGTAGAAATTACCAAAGACTTCTGTAAAAAATAAAAATGCATATTTCACTTTATAGGTCTTTGCATTTAGTGACTACCTAACATTTTTCAGGAACGCAAATGCTTTTAAAATTTAATCTGCAGTCTGCTTTGAGCAACCAAATCTCTTCATGTTTAATAATGTGATAGATTCAGTTTCCCCAAAGAATTTTTACATTAATCTTCATTAATTTTTTAAATTAAGCAATTACATATTTTTAATGGCAGATTAATTATTTCTGTAATATATTTTCTTTTTTACTGACAGTAATCATCAGCAGTTTATTGGAAAATGATAGCGCATTCCATGCTTATGTGGGTTTAGTGTTAATCTTCACACAGATAGTACTTCTTCCTTGGATGATCATTGTTTAACTGGTGACAGCTGTAAATGGACCAAGATTAGACTGTTGCAGTGGCTACAGTTGAAGCATTTGGCCAAAGATTAATTATTTTTAGTATTCATTATTTTATGGTATAATCAATGTGTAAGATTTTCTGTGATCTTGTACATATTAATATTTTTTTCCATGTGGGAATCAGTATATTTTTTAAAATTGTATATAAAACAATGCTATGTTTTTATAGTTTGATGTCCTTTTATCCATTTGTCCATTACAAGGGATCTAAACTGGCATTGACCACAACAGGTGTCATGAAATGCACCTATAGTATATTATATTCTCTTGAGTGAGGTAATATCATAAAATGATTGATTTTTGTTGTAGTATTTTTGGTTTTAGGATGATGAATATAATCTAATAGTTAAATTCTTAAAAACTGGTAAAGCTTAGCTTAGTTTCTGTTTTCTCCCTCCATCTGATGTACATTCTCAAAGTACAGTATGTTTTAGCTACAATTCAAGGACCAAATGTTACTAAGACATCAAATGTTGAGCCAGGTGAAATCAGTGAAATAGTTTCAAGAAGTTTCGATATGTATGCCAAACTTCTCTCGAGGATTTTTTTTCTGATCATTTCAGTTGGGAGCTTAGACACTTAAACTAGAAAATCTTAATTAAGTAAATGAAAAGGGGGTTTGTGTGTATAGACTATCATTCGGTGTATTTCGTTTTACTATCTTTGTGAGTGCTTTGCAATCTTTAAAATGCCCTCAAAACAAATTATATAACAGTATTATTTGTATGAACTTATCATACATGAAGGTTCATCTGAATTTCTTGCAGCACATTCAGCAGTGTCTTCATTAGTTTAAGCATAGCTTTGCCATTTTGTGGACAAGTTTGAAATTCCTGGCATTTCAGGTCAAAAAGAGGACTTGGCAGATAATTATTTATTGATAGTATGTAAGAAAATAAAAATGTGTACTGATCTATGACTTTCTCCATTTAAGTGAACATGTAAAAAGTTTAGTATGGGTTTTTTTGTTACTGTTTGAATCCAACTGTTTAATAAAGTTAATCTGAATTTATGTCTTACTAGAACGTTGTTCTTCTGGGCACACTCACATCTCATTGCCAAATTTTTAAAGACGATGGACAAAAAAACCAAATTGTTTCCTTTTATTAAATCTGTATGGAAGTAAATTATCAAACAATAAGGGACTTGCTAAATGCAGAAAAAAGACATTAATCCTTGCGTCCTTTAAAAATTGGTTTGTTGAGAAATACTGGTTACATAATTGTAAAATAATTTTTAAACATTTAGTAAACAAAATACTTTTGTGTCAAAAGCAGATGTTCAGATTTTGAAATGTCAGGTTTCCAAGAATTTGACAAATTTTATAAAAAGCTTTATGGTAACAATGTTGCCATTAAAGTGTTACTGTTAAAAGGCCACATTCAAGCATTAAGACAATTAAATTAGAAAAATTAATTTAGATATTATGCAAAAGACCCTACAATGAAATATTCGTTATGAATATGTGGTAGTATAGGAAATACAAGATCTTTCAAATATTTGCATACAAGCCTTCTACAGCATTCATGCATGTTTCAGGAAACAGATTTAACAGTGTAGGTCAATTTGGATCCTGCTGCATAAAGGAATGGCAGAGAGTGATACTGACTGGAACTGGGGTTTTTATATTTGCCAGTCCCCTTCTGGATCAGCGCAGTGCAAACCAGCCCATATAACTGTAATCTAGAATGTGCCAAAAGTAAAGATTCTGGGCCTTAATTTTCTGCTTACTAATGAGATTTGCCAGTTGGCTGTTGTCTTCTCTACTTCTAGCACTGGCACGGTTGGAGGAAAACCTCTGGTCTGGCGAGGAATGAACTATGCTTTTTTTCTTGCACAGATGTTGCGTTTATTGTGCGTTCAGTTGGCAATACTGAAGCAGGGCAGGTTGCTTCTGGAACAGAAGCTGTCTAGGAGTGCTCTGGTGATGGAGGGACTGCAGGATGCTGCTGAGGCTTTGGGTGGGCAGAGGGGTGTTCGGGGGGTGGTGCGAGGTGTTTTCCACTGCCAGGAGCGCGGGTGCCACGGCCGCGCTGAGAAGGGTCCGGGGCCTCCTGAGCAGCGCCCTCCGCTCCCCACCCCTGCCCGGCCGGAGCGGGAATGGGAGGAATTTGCCCCCTCCCGGCTCAGGTTGCAGGCCTCGACCGAACCAGGGAAGCGAGGGTCAGGGCTATTCATTGCCTATCACTTCCTTAGGCCATTTATAACCCAGTCCTCCCCGGGCAGCTGACTATGGCCCAAGGAAGTGATTGATATGAGAGATTCAAAGATTTTCTTTTCATTACTCTCAATACAGTTTAAATGTTTTGGGGTTTTTTTCCAAAGAAAAAGGTAATTTGGCACACAGTGCAGAACTGGAAATGCTGGTGTCTTAGTATCTTTGAGGAGCAAAATAATGATAGATCAAAACCAGCCATCTGAGCGGCAGCACTGCTGGAACTGATGCATTTAGTGCTGCATGCGTCCCATGTCCCCCGCATTAATGCGCGTCTGTGCTCTCTTCTGGGGCGCTGGTGTGGGGCAGCAGGGACGATCCCCACTCCCTGGCCTGGGGAACCAGAATCACAGTGGTATTCTGAGTTGGAAGGCACTCACAAGGATCATCAGATCCAACTCTTAGTCTTGCACAGGACATCCCCAAGAGACACACCATGCGCCCAAGAGCATTGTCCAAATGCTTCTTTGTGCTCTGTTAGGCTTGGTGACCACTTTCCTGGGGAACCTGTTCGAGTGCCCAACCACACTCTGTGTGAAGAACTTTTTTCTAATTTCCAACCTAAACCTCTCCTGACACAGCTTCATGTCATTCGCTTGGATCCTGTCATTGGTCAGCAAAGAGAAGAGACCAGTGCCTGCCATCACCCACAGATGGCAGACACTGATCTCTGGATCAGAGGTGGATATTACATCAGCCACCAATTTACTATCAGCCACAGGGCACACTGATATACAGTAATGTGAATTAAAGAACTGGGAAGGAGATACTCTTCCCTGGAGTTTTGCTGCTGTTTATGCCATGGCAGCACCCATCTGTATGGAGGTGGTGAAGAGGCCGAGTGGGGGTTCCCCCTATGCCTTGTGTTTCTCTCCCTGGCTTGCAGGAGGCACTGCCTATCAGGATAGCAGCTGGGTGGCCCCCCGTATTAAAACAACCTTGAAAAGAAATGCATGTGAATCCTAAGCTAAGCCATTTCTTTGCTTTGCTGATGCTTGGAGGAAGAAGAATAGTGGATGGAGAATTAAATGTGGGTATGATGGGAAGCTGGGCATTTAGTGGGTTTTGTAGACCTCTTGGCTCAATAGCTAGGCTTGCCCTCTAATGATCAAGATAATCATGTTACTAAATAACACACCATGTTGGAGCAGTCATATTTACAGAAATATTAGAAATTTCAAAGGGAATACATTTTTACTAACAACAAATTATTTTTCTTGAACTTCTTAGAACTTCTCAGTGGTGTTTTACCTCATAGCTTAGAATTTCTTTTTAACTTTTGAGTGCTGTAATGTGACAACACACAACTTTTGAAAAATATTTAGCAGAATTATCTGCTTTTGTTTATTTGCGAGGACAGGATAGTCTTTCATGCTAAAAAGTCTTTCAGAAAGATTAATGGTTGTAGGATTCCAATCTTCCAAACACTTGTTCTTTAAAGTAAGACCTGTTCATGTAAATAAAGGTTTCAATATTAGGACCTTAAACATTCTACTTTTATAACTATTCGCCTCTTAAAAATGAGTCTTCTGCTTTTGTCTGTCCTTGGGCAAAGTTCCACATGGACTTGATGGGATTTTTTTTAACTTGTGTTAGAACTATAGCTTTAGTACTTAAAATGCTTCCTTGAGAAAAGGATTCATCGTCTATTAGACTTTTTTTCTTTATAAAAACACAAAAAGTAGTGCATATATATACATTTTATATACTATAGATGGAATATATATATTTTCTTCACAATAGTTCTACTGTAAAAGAAATAAAATCAAGCAATCTTTCCCAACACAGGTCGCAATATGTTGATTTTTCCATCTCTCTGGATGAGTTGTGTAAAACTTTTCAAGTTTTCTGGCTGTGGTTTATAATAGTGTAATTAAAACCAGTGCTTTTTACATTTCTAAATATAAAATACAGTCCTAGACTGTGAACGGTGTGTAATGAGTCATCCTTCTGGGACAGTATCTCCTGTGGGATGTGTTTGGTGTAATGCCATTAACCATGATACATTTGCTTCAGTTGCTCCTTCCTCCCCCATCAGCATACAGCTTGCTGGGATCTCATGGTTTTTTCTGATAGCATTTTTACTTGCAAACTGGTTTTTTAGATGCATATGTTACAAAAGGAATTTGTACAGACAGAACCCTAAGATTACTTTGGTTGTTTCAAAATAGTGTGGCGATTAAAGGCTGCTTTACTTTTATTGCTAGCTTCAAATAGGTGGCACGTGCTTTTTGGAAGTTTTTTTCAAGCAGAAGTATTTCACATTTTAACTACAGAGAACAACTTTTTTCTGTAGCTTTAATTAATTAATGTGTGCCATATATTCACATACTTTTTAGTTAAACAGGGTTGTTTTACAAAATGCACAGTTTTTTTAACTACACGTGCCAGATAATTGGAATATTTAGGTAATGTTTCCTTTGGGGTTGGCTACTTATTTTAACCTTTCTATGTAAAATTCTTTACCTGTTTTTAAGGTTAATGTTAAATGTTGCTTTTACAATCCCAAATGGGAGAAATGCTTTTCACAAATCTCAAGTCTTGGAGAGCCCAATAATTGTCATTCCATACACCAGTGCAGTTACATTTTGTTGATATACATTAAACTTTTCATTGCTGTTTTTCTGAGAATGAGAATTATTCTGCATGGTTATTTTTAAATTAAGTAAGCATCTCTGTTAATCTTGAAGAAAAACTGTTTGCTGAAGATGTGATCCATGGCTTTTGGAGTTGGTTTGGTATCTTTTTTGTTGTTGTTTTTGGTTTTGTGTTGGCTTGTTTGTTTTTTGGTTTTGTTTTCTTCTCCTCGATAAGTGCCTGCTTGTTATTTTAGCAGTTTCCTTATTGCCTTATGCCACCTGACTGTAGCCTTCTGCTAGAAGAGGCAGTCCTTCCTACTTCTTCCTCCACCCTGGCCTCATGTTCCTACCCAGACTCCCATCTCAGTTCCACTGCTTTGTAGCTGCAGAAGGTGTTATAATACTTCACTCTTTGAGTTGAAAACTAGTAATTTATTTTGCCTGTTTGAGTTTCATTTGTATCATCAAACTCATAGGACTTTGGTTTTCTTACATGAAAAATTGAGCTAGCTTGAGGAAAGCAGTAAAAGTGTGCAGCCTGAGGAAATGTCCTGGTGTCAAGACAGTGGTGTAGTGTGATTTTTGAGGAACTGAGCCAAAATAAAATGGGAGGTCTTATTCCCTGAACTTCTGATTGCTCTCACTGATTTACTTGTTAGCTAGGGAAAAAATGGCAGAGCAACCCTTTTTTAACTGCATCTCACAGAACCTCCCATCTTCGTTGGCATATGCTCATCATGACTGCAGCTTGTATCAGTGCTGGGCTTGGTCTGGCATTCAATTCCTTAGAAAGAGATGTTAGCAGTTAAACAGTGGGGGTAAGTTTCCCGTTGGCAACATTTAATTTGTGACTGCCCTTCCAGTGTGTAACCAGCAGGTATAACTGTGCTATCTCCTTTACTGGGCCCACTTTTTCCTTAATAGTACAAGAGGATCAAGTTCAACTCCCTGGAAAAGTCTCCATGGTTTGAACTTTCTTAATAGACTCAACGTAAGGTCTGTTAGCTGATCACAGTGGCTACTTCAACTAAGGTTCAGGGTCAACCAATGCTACACCAAATAAACCATTAACAGCTTGTCTCTGAGTGCCCAAACTGCTTCAAAGCGTGCTGTAGTGGTAATTTTTATTTTTCTTTGAAGGACATTTGAAAAATATTTTCACAGAAATAAGCCACTGAATTGTCCTGAATGAAATTTAAAATGTTTTTAAAGAAATACTTCTTGTGAGCAGGCACATGTTTGTCATTCATGGTATGAGTTCAGTACTGCAAAGCACTGGTTACCTCTGCCATACCTACAAAGTCACTTGGATTTCATTGGATTTGGCTGATGATGTGTGAAGTCTGGAAGTGAGCTCTGTGCAGGACTCCCTTGTGAGGCAAATTGCAGGACGGGCTCTCATTTTGTCTGGGAGCAAGTAGGACTGAATTCTGTCTGTGCAGCGACGATGAAATTATGCCTAGTGCTGTATACACATAACCTGGGCAAATTTAGTAGATGCATTAAAATGTTGAGGTCTGGTTGCTGCTAATTTAACATGAAGTCAGAAGGATGCTGTTTTTATTAAATAGCAAGAGTGATTATCTTCAGATCCTTTATTGACACAAGTTGTGCTGTGACCAGCTGAGGTGCACCATAGTACAGATACGGTGCAGTGCTACTTACTGTATGTTAGTGTTCACCCCTCTCCCCGAGGGCTGTTTAGTGAGGAGGTAATACAGATGTAAAAAAATCAAAGGAGCCTTTATTTATATACGTATATTTCCTATTATATATGTGTAAATACTTAGAATTTCTGTCGGGCTGAGTGGCCTCAGGCAGCTGGGATGGGCAGAGTAGGAGTGCTGTTTTTGATTGAGCAAAATGTATGTCCTGAAATGTTGGGAAATATTTCTCTTATACAGAGAGATTGCCACTGATGAATGAGGCTTGTCCAGTAGCAAATCTCTGTGTTTAATAGCATTTGATCAAGATCTTCACACTGAGGTTGTCGTTCATATATAAAATTATAGCTGGTTTGAATTTGTAGCTACTTTTCTTGTAAATGCATCTAGGTATTTATTTTAGAAAGAAACATTGCTAAACTAAGAAAAATCTGTCCAAGTGCAACATGTAACTGAGAAGTTCATTACACTTTTCAGTAAGCATTTTTTTGCATAGAGTAATGGTTAATTAGTTTGGCACTTTTTCTTGCAGACAATAATTTGTGTGCCTTGTGCACTGATAATACATACACAGTCTAAGTGGATCACAACTGTACACAGCTGCCTTAATATAAGGCTGACCAAAGTAGGTATGGATGTTTCTGGCACACAGATAGGAATTAGGAGGTTATCAATATTGGATATATTGTAACAAATTGAATTTTTTCGTACATTATTCTAGCAAAGACTCAGTTAAATGAACAAGATATCATTTATCTTTATTTGTAGGTGGTTCTTTGGATCATTATTGATTTCCAAATTTCAGATAGTTATAGTAAGTTACCACCGTGACATGAACAGTAAGCAATTTGTCATTTTTTTTCAGGGCTCAGGGAAGGGTATGTTGCAAACAAATGGAAAATTTAATGTAAGAAAGAATAAGCTGCATGTGAGAAAACATTTTTAAAGGGAGTATCAGTTGTAAAAGTAATGTTTGAAAAACTATTATAAAATGTAAATTTAATTTTCCATTTAAAGATATTTGCATTGCACAGAGTTTTCTTTATTTTTCGAAATGAAACAATGTTTACCTTTTCTGAGCAAAAATATATAAAACACTAATTTCAAGAGGAAACCTTAGAAACTTCTTTTCTATCCCATTAGCTTGGCATTTGAGTCAGCATTTTACAATAAACTCTGGATTTTTTTAGAAATAGGATATAACTCACAGTAAATATTTAATTTCAGAATTGCCCGTGGAAATTGGAGAGACTGGCCAAGGAAGAGTTTTTCTTTAATATCTTTTTTTTTTAACTTCTCGGGTAGTGGTAAGGAAACCTATTTGATGAGAGCTGAAAAAATGTAGTTGTACACTGTAGGCATTTCTGCTGGCTTTCCTTCGTCTTCTGCGGGTGCCCCTCCTCCATTTTGTTTTTCTTTTTCACAAGTTTTCTGCTTGTGCTCTCTCTTGACCTCACTGTGTGAGCTTGTAGCCACACAGGACACTGGCAAGATCAGGAAACAGTCTTGTTGGATTAAAACAAGAGTGCACAAGTCAGGAAAAAGACGGCAGAGGCAGCAAAAGGAAAGTGAAAGTCTCCTGGTTTTTTTCTATAAAATAATGCGGTAGTCTTAAACCAGAGCTTGAGGTTCTGTACAGATTGTTTGACATTTAATATTGAAAGATAGCACAGCTATTTCTAAAAAATCCCTAAATAGATTTCGTTGTGATCTGTTTTTTGTACTGTGATTTGTTATTACAGTTCAGTAAAGAATAGAGAAATAAGAATAAGCACTCTCAATTTAAAAAGGCAAGCAAACGCCAAATAGAATGATTATTTCCTTTCTGGTTTTCTGCATTTCAAATAAATTTCCCTTATATAAACCCTTGAAAACCATGTGACACAATTTAAATATTAATTTGTCCTTGCAAATTAATACCTTTTATTTATTCCTAAGAAATTACATCTCTGATCTGTGCATAAATGTACTTTTTTTATTCAGGAGTTGACCTTAGCTTAGTGTTTTGTAATAATGATATTTTAAAACTTTATGTTAACATATTTAACCTGTTCCTTGGCATTAGTGTCCTAAGTTCCATGTTTTGTATAATAGTGTCTTCAAATACAGAACGTAAGCAGAAAATACTTGTATTTTTATGATAAAGTATGCTTACTCTTGGCTTGTGAGTACATGATTAAGCTCTTTTTAAGTGTTTTAGAAAGTGCTTCTTTAGACAAGTGTAAGAAACATACATTCCTCTTGTCCTTATGCCTCCAAAGTCATACCCATCCTTAGTTTGATTTTCATCTTTCCTTTGATAGGATTTTAAAACTACCATTTTTTAACCTTGTCATACACCTGAACACCAGGGAGTGTGTTCTGGTGTTGGTATTTCATTTCCATGTTTATCAGTCACGGTTCCCACATACAACAAGGGGAGTCACAAGTTTTGGGGATTAGGTACAGTATCTGATAACTGAATCTCCTGAATACAGTGTTCAGTGACTTCAGACAAGTCTTTTAAGAGAAAATACCTTTTGCATTAGTTTATTTTGCTGTACCTACGGGTCTGATTTTTACACATCTGACTATGGATTCAGTTTCTTGGCAACTGATTGTTGATTATATTAAAGTAGTGCTGAGGTTTCTCTGAGGATCCAGAGATGAGAGAGGGAGCGCTGTGAGCTGTGCTCACAGGTACCAGGGTACAGATTCTTGCTTAAATTAAGGCATGGGCAAGCTGTACATAATTTCCGCAAACACCTGCCTGACTAGTAGCAGAAACTCTGCCAGTTAACAAACCAGTATTGCTCACTTTGTGGGCTTTAAGACTGCAACTAGTGATAAATAACTACAGGTCAGGAGCAGGCTGTGGCAGTGGAGTTTGATCCTCCATGATCCAAGAGGTTGCATGTTGTTCTCTGCTTTTTTTCCCTCCCCACAGCAACTGCTACAGCATTTGGCACATTTGGCAGAAGAGTGCATGCCTGGTGGCATCACTCTGGTCAGCAGTCAGAGCACAGCTACCCTGTCTTTTGGGAATGGAGTGGAAGTGGAGAAGGAAAGAATTTTGCCAGATGAATGTTAACTTATGCTGTGCCACCTTGCTTCAGAGACAGGGAATTATGCCCAAGCTGTTTAATTAGCAGCATATATGTAGCCTGAGACATGGAAGGAGGCAGCAGAGACTTGATATGGATGCATGTGTGTCTGCCAGCAGATGTGGTCAAGAGCCAATGGATCATGATGTTTGTGGTAACAGTAAAATTTTTGTAACTCACACAGTTTTGTTGATTTTTTTAAAAAAACTATTTATTGCTGTTCATTTTCTCCTCACCTTTACATTTAATAATAACAGATTGCAAAGATGGGTATATTTGTTCCATTTACAAAAGGATTAGGACATAGTAAATTTTAGAAGATGAGAGACCCTACAGTGGGTAGGTAAACTCACACAGGAGTTAGTTTGTACCTCTTTAAGGGCAACTTTGTAGTAGATGTCCCCTGTGCAAGTGGGATAGAGGCATTTGACAACAGCATGTTGGCTTGAACTGCAGGTGAAAGTGTCCTGAGCTGCGTATTGTTTAATGTGATTGAGAGAAGTACTTGTGCCATGTGGGAGGTAACAGCAATTCGCTCAGCACACGTGCAAATGCCATGTGTGGATGCACTGACTCATGTTAATGTAATTACCTCACTGTAATTGAGTTAAGTACAATTGATTTAACAGTAGTGAAGATGAGCCCACAGTTACAGTCTAATATATGAGTACGTATTTGATTGTCAGGGTTACTGTTTCTTGCAGGAGGTTGGAATTTTTCTTCACAATACAGTGAACAAAGAATGTGCGTAACTTTAGCACCACCCACAGTCTGAGTGGAAGTTAGGATGGTAGTTTTTGTTTCTCTGCGTATATTTTCGAAATACTGTGTAAGCTCTCGATAATACACCTTTTGCAGAGCCTTTTGTTGTGCACAACCTTTTTGTTGTGCACAGCACCATTTTATTTTATCAAGTCTTCTGTAGTATGAGTTCTGATACTGAGATAGAAATATCTTGCCACTTAATTGCTTTTGGGGGGATCTCATGGCAATAATTTTTAAAGCTCTGTGGTTCACTGCTCCTCAAGCTTGATCTTTTCTCAAAAATATTTTTCATTCTTGCTTTATATTAGTTCCCAGTTACTAAGAAGCTCAGACCTACTCCAGCAGTAATTGCCATCTCTAATTCAGTATGTTAACATTTACTAATCTGTGATTTAGGAGGCAGTGGAAGTGTGAAGATGACAGGAGAAAGGAGTTGAAAAAAATTAGTATCTTGATTGGCTCATCAGCTAATGAGCTTATGAGATATGAATTTGTATAGATTGGGTATATTATGTTAATAGAAACAGACTTCCTTCCCAGTGAAGTGGGAAGTAAACTCTGAAAAAAAAAAATTTTTGAGGTCTGTACTGGTCTTTGTAGTTGTTAATAGAAAAGCTTTGTGACAGATTCCGAATTTTCCGTGAAGAGTTCGTCTGTGTCCCTCTCAGTTCTGACCACAGTGCATGACTACTTTAATGAAACGTTCCTTAAAGAAAAATGTTTTGAAATTACTATTAATTACTAAACTTTAGTTATCTCCTAAAGGTTTATTTAACTGGTACTCTTAGGGTCTGATTTGACATAATTTAGCACATTTAGATTAGCTGCATCAGAAGGAGCAGTCTTACCTGCTTTGCTTTTTCTGTGCTGGCACAGGCTACAGCATCGGGCAGTTCAGCAAGCTAAACCTGTTTTAAAAACAAAACACACACAACCCCACCTTCTTCTTTTTTTTTTTTTTTTTTAAGAATTAAATTTATGTGGACATTGCTACCTCAATTAGTGATGACTCACATAAATGCCAAACCTGATACGCTGGATGGGGGAAAGAATCTGCAGCTGGGAAGAGCAGCAGGGAGCCACTCCCTTTTCCTGAGAAGGCCATCACTTAAATTAAAAATTATGTTAATGAGTTTATATGAGTAATTCTAACATTTTAGTAGTGTTGTCATTTCAGAAATATTCAATTCTGAAAATAGGATACTCTGTATGTATCTACATAGAGATATCCATATCCCTGTCTTTGTCTATACATACTCATAGGAATTGAGTAAGATATTGTAGATTCAAGCTGCTGTTTAAAGAGCCAGGTATTTTTATTTTATGAACAGTTCATTTACAATGGATTAGTTGGTTTAGTTCATTTTTAAGAACCAAATTTCATATTTGGCCAAAAAATTTTACAGGATAGCTTCTCATATTAACTCTAATGGAGCAGAAAGTATCAGAGACAAAACCAAAATATTCCATGCAGTTGTAATTACAAGTTTTAACGGCATAAAATACAGTTAGTATGTGTTATAAATCTAAGCACATTATTAAGCATATTATCATTTCTTTATTAGAAATTTGAGTTAAGCCCTGAAGTTGAAGCATGTTAAGGAAGCTAAAAATAGTCCTGATGTTTAGATAGCATGACTGAGTCAGAACATTTTCAAGACTTGGGAGTGGGCTGTACCAGAAATGGTGTGGTGTTACTATCTGACTTAGAAAAAGGAACACAAAACAGATGGAGCAAATGTTTTTATATATAACAGGTCATTAATAACGCATCGTGGTGGGTGAGATTTTTCAGATTTCAGTAAAACACCATTGATGGCCATCTAGTAGTGATAGTTTAAACTCTGAGTGAAGTTGGTGAGTAAAGTCCTGTTGGCTCTTCTTTTATCCTGATTTGAAGCATTGAGGCACTTTGACCAGTGAAAAAAATACTTTTTCTAAGAAGTCAAGGGCTCAGACAATTGTGTAAATATCACCAGCTGTAACTGAGACCAAGCCTTGCGTGAATCTTTGTATAAACAAAGCCAGTATTTCTGCCTTTATGTGTTACTTGGGGCAGGGTGGCAGAAAACCAAAGGCAGCAGTGCAACTCTGTGTGTTGAAACTAAACTAGTGACATTTTTAGTGAAAGTAATCCAGACCTTCAGCAGGCAAGCTCTGGGCTCTGTATTTACAGAAACTTTTAACAATATTCAAAAGCCTATCCCCTTATCAAAATTTTGGCTCCCAAAACAGGGAAGCATCATATGTTAACATGCACTGAGGCAGGTTGCCTCAGTAACCTGGGCAAGCCTCTCCCAGGCTGAATCCATGACCCAGCTACTTCTGGCAGCTTCCTGAGTCATTCTGTCTCTTGTAAAAGGATCCTGCGATGTTCCTGGTCAGTGTGAATCCCATCAAGTGCAAGTGGGCTCATAAGCTGCCATTTTATTCTCTTAAGAGCAGTGATGTGGTAATCAGTGACCAGAAATGACCTTCAAACAGAAGTGTAATTTTTGTAGAACTAAAAACAACACCGAGAAAAGCATCTTAAAATCCACAAGCCAGAAAGCATGTGACTGAAGGGCTATGCTATGTAATTTCCTGGACTGAGTAACTCCCAGTTTCTCTAGATGGCTGTGGTAGAGTCTCTTTGGGCGAGTCCACCTTTGTAGTTTCTGAACAGCAACCCTAGTCTTTCCATTGAGATGGGCCTTTCTAACTTTTCAGTGTTAGTTTTTAATTTCCAAGTAGAAATCCATGTTACTTCATCCCGGATCCTAGCATTTTCCAAGTTGTTGTGTGTTGCTTTGCTGGGCTGTTCTTATGGGAACACTGCTGGAGAGCTTTCTGTCACTGTCCTGGCCTTGACTGATCATAAGTAACCAGTTCTGTGTCCCTTTCACCAGACAACAAATGATTTTGTTACTTGTTTTGATTTTATATGTGATAGGCCTTCATTCTATACCATATTAGACAGTGAAAAATGGATTAGATAAGAGTATTATTTCCCAGGAGAGACACCTATGACTTAAGTTATCTGTGAGTACGTTCACAATATGTTTTCTTTGATGAGAAAGAAAAGTTTTTACGTGCCCTTTTTTTCTACACCTTTTGGAAGACAGAACAGAAAGACTGTTAGTTTTTAAAAGCTGCGTCAACAGGAAAGCAGCTTAATCCCCATTTTTACTCTTTAAGAAAGGTTTTCATTCACTTTAGGTTATGTTGTTTGTTAAAAAAACCAGGTCTTAAGCTATGCTGTGGTATCCATTTGATGGTTAATACTTCTTTGACTCTGTTCTAAATCAACAGCTGAATTTAAAATACAAAGATTTTACTGATACAAGACTAATTCTTGCATCTTCAGCTACTCCTAGTTTTAGTTGCTTACAGGAGAGAAACCTGAGGTCTTGAGTCTGTGGAGAATCATGTATCTCCTAGCTCTGTGTCTGTTTTTATGGTGTCTCTTCTGTCTGTGTTTAAATGTCCTAATTGCCAAGAGCTGCCCCCTCTCTCACTTTTAAGTTTCTCATGCTCGTTTATTAGCTTCAGGAGCTTAATTTTCTGGAAACACTTGAGTGCAGTTAATCAAGTTAATATGTGTTAACTTTAAAAAAACCAAACAACAACAATCAAGCCTTTAATTTTTTGTAGTCTTGACTTTCTACTTTCTTGTCAATGTTTTTTTTGCAATTTATCTCAAAAATATTTTGCCTGTCTACATAACAGGCGTTTGTGCACCTGGTTACTCTGAAGAATATTTACGTGTTTACAGAACAAAGCCAGTGGTAAGAAATCCCACGTGGTATATGAACTGCAGAAACTTGACAGGTGACTAATCATGAACATAATCTTATGATTTCCTTGCATTTTTAAAATAACTATTCGCGTGACATAGTGGTCACATCTAAGTGGTCTTGGAGGTGCAAAAGTATTGTGCAGCTATAAAGAAAAAGGCTGGTTTGCTAATTTGTCCTTAAGATTCATTGAATTGAAGGGTTATGTGTTTAAGAAAGTGAGATAAATTATGTTGGATTTGTCTCAAAATTATTCACTGTCCTAAGTTTTGCATTGGTTTGTTTGGTTGGTTTGTTTTTTTTCTCCTATGTCTCTGTGCGGGAGCACATTTTGCTCATGAGCAGAATGTTTACCAAGCCTACACGGTCCCATAGACTGCGTTACTTACTTGTATCTTGGAAAAGGTGGTTGTTTCTCTGAGGTAACTTTTCTGTGCAAGTTTTTCCCCAGGGTGTGGAAGTGCACACTCTGAGTCCAGTGTCCTGACCTGCTGTGCTTGTGTTACGGTGCCTGCTGGGTACATTGCTGCACAGCCTGCCGGGTCTTCATGCAGGGCTTCGTGTAGCTTCATATCCGCTCTTGGGTAACCATTGTGTTCTCTGATACTGAAAAGGTAGTGCAAAAACTTTATCATCTTCTTCCTACTTCCTCGTGGTCAGCTTCTGGAATTAGTACACTACTTCTTTGTGGATACAGACAGTAGTAGTGTACTTTTTTAACCTTTGAAATACCAAAAAAGCAGATTTATCAGATTAAATTTGTCAGCAGAGTGAATAGAAATGCAAGAGCTTTACCACAGAATATTTTCTTAAGACTGTGCCTGTCTAATTAGACATATTTATTGCATTATACAAAATTGCTGGAATTTTTTCTGGACGATGTGATAACCTCTCTTGACTATTGATATCTTTGTTGTCCTTCTGTCAGTGAAATTCTTGTCTATTCATCTACTTATGCTTTTTATTCTACATGTGTTTTGTAAGAGAAAATGAGACTCTCCATTGTTTGTGTTCCTATCTGGCCAAGGCAGGCAGGTCTGCTCACCAGCTCATCCTTGTGCATCCCCTGTACAACCCCATGGCTCTCAGGCCTCCTCTTGCACAGCAGGAAGGGGAGTCCAGTCCCTGGACTTGCAGACCAAATCTGTATTTCCTCCCTCTCATTGTATGGAGCCTGGATGACTCAACAACTGTTAGATCCTGATCGTCCTTTTTCTGATCTGTAGCAGTTTTGAGTCCCTGACTGAAGGTGGGGATAGTTTTTGTCTGAGTGAGCAAAATCTGACTGATTAAAAAGTGAGCATGTTCTCCAGGTATCCAAACCTGATGGAATTAGAGGACAGTGCCTACTCTGTGTTTTCAGCACTGGTCCTTATATCTTCTCTAATTCTATATTACTGTACTTTCAGGGATCTAATTAAGGTGAAACATGAACGGCCTTTCAGAGGGGTCCACCACTCATGTTGATGATAGTCTGCTTGCTACAACTGTATTTTTGGCAAGTGCTGTATTTATTTTTGGGATTGCAGGGTACAATAATAACAGATCTTCCCTTAGGATTCACCGTGTTCCTACTCAGTGTTTTCAAGTTATTTCACATAACAATTTAATCTACTATTTTACAAAAATACTTTTACCAAAACCTGAGTCATTCTCACACATAGATAGTTTTTCCTGATAAGTTTACTTCACTGCATCTCCACAGCTATTTGTAGTTATAACTGAGAGTCAGAGACTGCACCAAGGCTGACCAATGCTCAGGTGAATCTACTGAGAATCATTAGAGTTAATTTGGCCAGCACTTGAGTGATTGCTCAGAAGTCTTCCTTCTGTGCCTCTCCTCCTGATCCTGCTCACTTCCTCTCCCAATGCAATGTCTCTTGCAACCTGCTGGTGCAGGAACTGCTGGACACATGCATCCACTGTAGGTACTGCCTGGATTAAAAAAAGCCTTTGTGATTAAATGCTCTAACATACCTGTTCTGCCATATGTACAAGAGACATTTGCAGAGCTCAGGTTACTGGCAAGTAACGTTTTCTGCCAGCAAGGGCTTTCTAGCTAACCTTTTATTATACTTTGTAATGGACACTTTGCGTGGCCTAGTGTTTAATTTGGCCACTGTTTGACTTATCAATTTGATCAAGATGGGTTATGGAGTTGGCTTTAAATTACATGTGTGTTTTCACGTGCACACACACATGTATACAAACCTGTGATAAGGGAATACTGAGTTTGTACAGTCTAGGAGGAATACATAGACAATACTGATAGTGAAGTCACACATACAGCTGCAAGTCTAACTTTAATTTGTACTTACTTGATTTTATGATCACCTACTACCTGCCCTCCTCCCTCCCTCCCTTAATGTGTTGTGCTTTCAGCTACAAATGGCTGCATCTTGCATAATAGCCAGAAAATAAATACTGTGAATATGGTCATATGTTACTGAGAGGAGTTTAGAAAAAGAATTAATGCACAGAATTTATTGTTTCCCACAACTCAACTGTATTTCTTGCATTATAGTTACCATATGATGTAGCTCTGATTTTAGCCTTTGGAGCTTTCTCTTTGAAACAATCCAATAAAAATGGAGCCTGGGGTTTGTTTACTTCTGGTATTAAAAGCAAACAGCTCAGAAAGCAGGCCACTTTCATTGGACTTTTAAAGGAGTAATATAGATGGTAGAGATTTCAGGCTGTATTTTGTCTGTCGTGGATTTCGGTTTTTGGGGGATACTGAGCTGTTGGTGTGGGGAGGGAAGTGGAGGGTTGGCAGCTTTCACTGGTGTTACGGCTGTCCGTGAGACCAGACTGTTACATTAATGCAGCAAAAAGACTGAGTGGAAACATACATATGTTGTAATGAAAAAAAAGCAATTTTTATATAGTTCTAGTTTTTTCTCCCATGTGAAGTCTAGTGTTATGAGGAAGAAAAATCTTCAGCCAGCACTAAGAGAAGTAATATCATTATGTAAAGGACTGATTTAATGTTATTACAGATGAGTACAACAGAAATAAACTTCTTGGAAGTAAAGAAAACGTAACTACTGCAAAGCAAGTGTCCCTGGTCTTGTGACTCCTTGGCCTGGAAAGGGTATTCGGAAGAGGATATCCTCAATCATTGTTTCTGCTCCCTTTGTCAGCCAGGATCTGTGCCCCCAACAGGCAGGGGAAACCTGAGATTGCCATATATGCCACCAGTGCCCTGTGAAACAATGGGCTTTTAGTATTGAAAGAAGGATGGGAGAATCTACAGCTCAAATTATTATGTTAAAAGGAGGTTTACTAGGTGAGGCAAATAAATCACAAATGTGTATTTGGAAGGATTTCTCCTATGGATTGTTTGCCTTACACAACTGCATCAGAACTAGTCACCTGCCCGGGTTTCATAATAAGATGTGTCTGGCATATCTGAGGTGTAATCAACCCACAAAAGCAAACACATTCAGAATTAGCAGGGTGATACTTCTGGGTGTGCTCTTCCCGAAGTGTTGATGGGAGCTGTGTTGGCAGACTGCAAGAAGAAGGACTTGTCCTTAAGGAATCCCTTTGTGTCTTCCTGCTGCAGCTGGTCTGACCCTCTTTCATGAGGCCTTGAAAAACATTTATGTTCTTTGGCAGAGCTTGCTAAAATGAGGACATAAAAACGACAGATTCAATATTGGAGTCTTAAATAATATTTAAGTAGTCTTATGTTGTGTAATCTGAGCAGAAGCCAATGTTACTGTCATTTGATTAATGCAGTTGCTTGCATGATGTTCTGATTTCACAATTACTTCCTAAATAAATAGAATCATAACCATAGTAATAAAGCACTATTTTAGAAGTAAAGTTTTCAAGTGTTTGAGTACCTCTCCAGTACCTAACTTTAAATAGTTTATCTTTTATAATTAAAATCTTTTGTCCTTTTCCATAAAAATTACAGTAATCTGCCTCCCATTTACTTGAGAAGGGTTTTGCCTTAACTGCTGTTTTCTCATTTTTATCACTGTGAATTCAGAGGTGTTTCACTGAAACAGAGGTTGTATCTTTTGTAATAGAATATAGCTTATGCTTTGATAACAGAAGTGGCTCTGAACCAACCATTTCTGTCTGTTTTTAAAATGCAGCTTTTTAGAGAACTACTTCACCGTAAAGTTGCAAATCAAATACTCTCTCAAATAGTAATTTAAAAGTGCTGCTAAGTTCAAGTTACTTTTTGAATCATCAATGGCATCTCCTTCTACCGCTCTGTATTTCTAAAAAATAGTTTAATTTGAAGTCACCCACTCATTTTCCGTTACGTCCAGTTAGACATTTATTACTAGCTTCACTGCTCTCTAGTACCTTAACTGTCATGTATTTAGATCATCTGCCACTCCATTTGTCCCTCAAAAAAAAAAAAAGATTAAGGTTTGAAGTATAAAATAACCTTGTGCTCTCTATTCATCCAAAACAAATGCGTTCTTTTATTCAAATATCTGAATACCTAATAGATATCCATAATTTTGATAAAATTGTGTCAAATGAAAATATAGCTGCCTATAAGTTGGTAGTACTGATGGCATACAGGTTATCTATTACTAAAACAAAGTTCAAAATTGAGTAAATGTGTATAATCTGCTGTACAAGCACAGCTAAGGAAGAGTAACCACAATTAAAAAAGCATAGAGACCTTGAATCATAAGTCAGGAATTGTTAATACAGTGTAAATGGTGCTGTTAATATTGCTTTTATGGTAAAGGAAAAAGTATAGGTAATGTTGAGAACTAACCTGTCCCAATAAAAATTTCAGCCTATTTATTGCTTCTTTGCTTTATGAACAACAACATTTGAACCCCACCAATTTTGACAGATATTCTTGTTTTATTTTTGTGTGCATGGTGACTGATTTTAGCAAACAGATATTCTAACCAGTATTTTATATTTTTGTTTCACGTATATATTGGCATATTAAATAAATAGAATTTAAAAGTAAATGGTAAATATAGTTTCTGATCTCCAAATGATTTAGTAGCATTGCTGTATTGCCTGTTGATGGCAAATACACTTTTTGTGTCATTTGTGTAGGGCCTTGCACGGTGCAACGTGTGTCCTCGGTGGGAACCAAGAACACCTGTACCATAAAACATTATTTGCGCAAAAGCTGGAGAATAGTTCAAGAGAGGTGTCTGTTTACAAGATAATGGATTGAGATTGCTTAGGGCATAGTTACTCTCAGCTGGCTAAAATACTATCCATGTTCACTTACTCCCTCGCTCCCCAGCTCACAGTAGCTTTCAAGCAGACGGCGTTCTTCTCTGAAGAATTGGAAGAGGTCATTGAAGCATGGAGGGGTTTTGCACTAATGCAGCTGATAGTAGTTTTCAGAAAGCGTTCTCTGCAGCATGATCTCGAGTTTCTGAGGTGAAGACCTGGGAGGTTGCAGTTGTGACACTGTGCTGGGCTGGTAGGCTCCACTTCTCAGCCCAGGGCCTGGGAGAGGGCGGTGGTGATATAAGGACAGTCCTTCAGACTTCAGCCTATAGGTAGCTGGGACCAAACAGAGGAGAAGCAGAAAAAAAGGAGGTAGGGGCAAGAGTGGACTGCTGGCTATTCTGAAACCCTCATTCTGTTTCCGCTTCTTGAGTCACTCGTACCTACACAGCCTGGGAAGAGGGGAGAGTTGGCTCGTCTGCAGTTTTGAGAACCTGTAGCTGCTGTAACTGTAGGCCACTTCTTTTTCACAGATCGGTTTTAGCTTCAATCATCAAATCATCAGCCAGGCCTTTGCCCCAGCCTGTTCCTCATAGGCTATCACCCCTGGTCTTTTGGCAGGACCCAGCTCTTCTACCACCTTGACCCCTCTCCCTTGAGAAAGTCAAGTTACTGAGTTCCAGCACAATCCAACAACCATCCTCTTACCTCCATCCTTCCCACCCCACAGTCCTAACTCAATACAGCTCACAAGTAAGATTCTTTTTGTCCTGGTTATGTATTAGACTGTATCTACCAACATAACCCAGCTACACTCACCCCAACCTTTTGTTCCCCTTTTGGACTGCAGAATTGTTGGTGGCTACTTGTTGCACTGCCATTCAGGAAGAAAGAGGCAGGCAGGTATAATCGGTATATATTTTGCTGTGAGAATAGGGCGAGATAAAAAGTTCAGGACTCCTTATGTATTGCTAATTTGCTGACTCTTATGTTTGAACTGTGGTTTTTTTAGTGTCAGCCTGTGGCTCCTGTAGCTGCCCACAATGTTAACCATTTTTCTATTTACCAGTGAGATGTGAACTGCTTAATTTTTTCCTGTAAAGGGTTGCAAAAAGGTGGATGAACTGCTTTGTCAGTGTTTTGTTGGTACTATTCTGCTACTGGTATACAATTTAAAGTTTAAGAACAGCTTCCCCAGAAATGGATATTAAGGGTTTGAAGTAAGAAAACATGACTCTCGGGCCACTTTTATGTAGAGGAAGGCAAAGTTGCATGTGCAGAGAGAGATCCTGCTACATCTGAATTAGCTGATCACAACCTGGGCCTAATTTATTTTTAATTATATCCAGTCTCTTGGGATAGTGGGAGGTGATGAGGGGGGTGGATAAGAAACCTTCATATAGCTTAAACATCTTCTGGCACAGGGGATTGTCTTTTCCATGCATGAGGGTATATAGAGGAGCACAGAAATGAAGCTCACAGACGTTGTAGGGCAGGCGTGGAAAATAGAGGTGCTGCAGTTTTTTCCGAAAACATGGTTAACGACACCAGAAAGGTGTAGTAAATCTGGAGGAAACTGTGGTTTAGGTGAGATAACTCTACCATTGAGTCTGTGCTTTCTACCGGAGTACACTTTCAGTACTTGAGAAACACAGCAAACTGTGGGTTGTACATTACTCTTTCCTGTGCTTTTGGATTTCCCCCTCTGTTTATGGGATGATCTACATTGAAATCGGCTAATTTTTAGATCTGCTAGAGGAGAACTGTGTTCAGTATATTCAGTGTGTTTTTTAAAATGAGTGAATTATAGCTGTGCTGTATTCTGTCTTGACCATTAAACTTGCATGAGAGATGCCTGACAGGAGACATCTTGGCCAAATCCATCTTGCAGATTTTGTTGTATTTGTATCCCTTGTGGAAGAAATGAGAGAACCGGACTTGGTTGAGTAATTTTCTGGTGGCCCACTCCATTTTTCTTTGTGGGTTTTGGTTTTTGGTTTTTTTGGGGTTGTGGTTCTTTTCCCCCCGTAAAGGGAGAAAAAAAGGTCTAGTTATAGTACCTCCTTTCTTCACTTAATAGAAGATGAGGTGC
This sequence comes from Corapipo altera, assembly GCF_003945725.1. Classification (NCBI taxonomy): domain Eukaryota; kingdom Metazoa; phylum Chordata; class Aves; order Passeriformes; family Pipridae; genus Corapipo; species Corapipo altera. Next base: position 6,772,461 of record NW_020884874.1, read on the forward strand.
AGGAATGACTTGTTTTGACCTCTGCCTTAGAAATTTGTGTTCTTAACAGAGAGGAGGTTTGAAAAATACTAGGTCTAATTGGACACTATGAAAGTAGCTCACTGTTGTCATGAATTTTTCAATGTATGTCATGTTGTCAGGGGAGGAGGTACACGTAACAGTTATGCTGGTTTTCTTCCCCCTTGGGAAGTTTTCCACTTTAAGCTTCACTAAAATGGATTGAATATCAGGATGTCTTGGAGAGTCTGTTCAGCTCGACATCAGGCCCTTGTATCATAAAAGAAGAAAAAACGGGGGGAAAAAGTGCGTCCTCCTAATGAAAACAGAAAGGGGATAATCTGCCTTATTTATCAATTGCATGAAAGGTCATGTTTGTCCTTTCCTAATCTTTGTAGAAAGAGCCTTCTGGTTTCTGTAAAACTGCCTTACATCAGATGAGTATTTGGAACAGAAAATGAGGTGGTTTCAGTTGCATGAAGTGCCTGCACTTGCCTGAGGGCAGAATAGCTCAAGTGGCTAGCAAAGGAAGGGAAGGGCCCCCATCCTGGGGGATCCTTGGGGCTCCAAAAGGCGGTGTGGTCAGCTGGTAGCAAGGGAACACTTTTGAGGAGGGAGCTTGGAGGTATTTGACCACTGGGAGACATTAAGAGAAGAAGATGCTTCCCAGTGGGTGAACTTCAGAGGGTATAATCTGTCTGGCATTAGTGGTGTGGTTTCAGGAGATCACTGAGGCACTGTAAGTGGTAAGTTGGCAAGGTGCTGCACAGGACAGCCTTACATGCCATGGCTGCACACTCACAAGGCTTCTTTTGAGGTGTGCTGGTGGTTTTTTTGACTGCATAGAACTGATTCACAGAGCAGAAACATAGCAGAAATCCAATATTACCAAGAAGAGGTAAACGATTTTCTTCTTGAATTAGTGTGAGACTTTGGTGAGGCCTTTAAACTGACTAAAGTGAGTCAATTCTCTCTTACTTTGTGCCCAATGTGACTGATGAGAAAATACAAACTAAGAAATGAGAGAAGAGACTGGTTTGATTTTCATGCCTAATATTAAAGCACAGAAAAAGGAAAATTGGGTAAGTGAGAATTGCACACGCAGTAAAAAACATGTGCAAAGGAGAAAAATTTATGCAAAGGAGAAAAGGGTGAAAGTAGCAGAACACTAGTTATGTAGGTGCTACACTAACAAAAAAATATACTTAGTACAGCAAGAAAAGAGGGGCGATGTCAGGGAGAAAAAGCAAAAGATATGCTTATTGTCCAGGCTCTTTTTATTAGTATACAAAATTAGAACAGCTGGTGCTGAATGTGTAACCAGATATAGAGGCAGCAGAAACATGATCAAATAACATTCATGACCTGAATGCAAATATTGAAAATTGTGCAGAAAATTAGGAAGGTGTCATGAATGAAGTTGGCACTGTGTAAAAAAAAACAAACAGCAGCATGGACACAATAGACTCTGTTTGGCCAAAATCATTTTGGGAAGGAATTATGAAGTACCCGTTGTAGATCTTGAACTTAAATTTATATACAGACAATGTAATAACATTATTATGAGAGAAGAATACTAGTAGGTATAGTAACATTATAGATAGGCTATGTAGTAGGCCAGAGCTACATCTAAGCACCAATGATGATATAATGATGTGATATTTCTGTACACAACAATCAGTAGTTTTCAAAAGAGTAATTCAGAATAGAAGTTGTGTTATTTTGGACTTGGAAGGAATTGCTGACCTTACAGAAAATATGATTGTTTAAAAAACTGAAGATAAGACATGAACTGTGTTTATTTGGTTTAAGTTAAATGGGATAACAAAAAGTCAGTAACAGTTTAAGGCAAATGTGTTAAATTAGGTGAACATAGGTGAGCTGAAGTACTGGAGGCTTAAATAGAGAAAAGGTTCAATTTGAATCCCAGGTAAAGGAATAGGAGAATTATGGGAAGTTACCTTATCCTTCTAGAAGAGAACCTTTTCCTGGGAGCGATATCAGCAGAGAAAAGTTAATGCAAAAAGAAGGAGTAAATTATCAAAGACAGTAATTTCTTGGAAGTTGTGGTGAAACAGAACTGAAAGGATTAACCTGAGGTAGAATTCATTTAAACTTCTTAAGAGTTAAAGCAGTTAGTAAAAGTTCCTTTAGATACATAAATTGCGAAAGAAGAAATCCTCCTGTTATATAGGGAGGGTGGTTTTGAATTAGAGATCCTTTTTGTTCAAAAGCTAAAGAAATACCTCTGGACACTTCTCAGTAAGAAGAATAACAGTGTGGCAACAGCGACAGGATGATGAATGGAAACAAGGTTATGAACATGACTTCGGTCATGGTGGAAATTCAAGACAGAAACAAATTCCAAGAAATAAAGATGTGAAATTGCAGTGTAGCAGCTGCATTGTGGTTACTGCCGATGTACCAGTTCTTTCTCTACTGTAAAGTTACTTGCAGTAGCTCACCCTTTCTCATAAATGTTGTATACATGTAGTGTACATGGTTCTTCATTGTCTAAGAGCTGAAGTGCAAATCTTTGAGAAATTGTGTTTTGTAACTTGATTTTAAAGTTAATTTGTGTTATACTGAACCTCAAAAAAAATTTGTAATTTGGTAGAGTTTTCTTTTTGACCTAAAATATTAAGGAACACACTCTCATCTCAAAAGTTGCGTTTCCACTGTGTATGCCCTGGAGCTCAGTGAACCTTTCTGTGAATAGATTTAGCTCACTGGAAAAACAAAAATCTATCTCTATTTCCTCTTCCTCTTATCCTCCCCCCTTCTTTTTAAACTGAGTTTGTTTCCTGTCAGATTAGTGAGTTAAATTGGCTTATGAGGAGGACTGAAAGAAGTGCCAGATTTGGTGCAAGATAAGCCTCTAGGAGCAGGAACAAGCCCTTAAGGTCAGTAGGAGCACTGGTGAGGTGTTTTGCAAGTGCCCAGTCTTCAATTTCTGTTAGTGCAGCAGAGCTGCATGTTGCTCTCAGAGGGGTTGTTGTTCAGAGTAGTAGATTTGTTTGTTTCAGCATTCTGCCTGCAAAAATACATGGTCTTCACAAACCTGCTAAAATAGAATTTTGGTGGACAGCAAAAGTCCTTGTAGCAGAAGTTGTATCATGTAATTAATACTGTTTTGCAGTGGTTTTGACCCATTGCAGTTAAGAGCATTAGTATGCATCCAGTGTAAATTGGTTTACTTCTGTGTCTTCTTACTGTGTGCTCTTGCTTTACTGAAAGGTTGCTGGCTCTTGATGGAACTGTATGAGGTTGTTTTGGAGAGATTTTCTTAATAGTCGTTACTGTGGCTGGGCTTCAGGATATGCTTTCCTTCATGTCTGGATTTAATTGTAGATAATTTTGGAGGGAAAACAGTTTTCTTACTTTTGGAGACCTGGCATACTAGTGGCGTCTGGTCATTGTACTAAGCAATCGATCAATCACTAGATAAAAAGGGGCAGAAATGAGAGATACAGAAAATAAATGATGTAAGCAGACTGCCACCAAATAACTTTCTCCTCTCTCCTCTAAAGGATTTAATGTCTGCAACAGCAGTTGTTCACAGCCCTGACAAGAAATGGCAAAGTTGTGAGTAGGCACTTACTCCCCACACATTATTAAAAGTAATGCACAAATATCTGATGCAATTGGGCCCCTATAATGATCCTTAATTCCTAACTCCCTTTCTTTTGTAGACCCTGGTGAGAGCTGTAAGCACTCCCTGATACTGCCCAGGAAGTGGTACTTTTCTTGGGGACCATCTTGCTAATCATATTTATATTTGTTAAGTTTTGATTTTTGTCTTGTAGTAGGAAATGCTTTCTGTAAACTTGCAGTCATGGATTTTTCCATTCCTATTTGTTGTTGCTAATACTACTACAAGGTTGCCAGCATTTTGGACCAAGCCATTGCTTGTGTCAGAGATGTGTGATATTTTACACTATAGGCTAAAATACCAAAAAAAAATAGGATATCTATTAAAAAGAAAGAAGAAAAAAAACAACAACACACAAAACCCCACCAGAAATGGCCCTGTCAAATTAAAAAAGAGAAAGAAAAAAGCTCTAGTCTGAAATCACTGTATTGACTGCTAGTAAAAATAACAGTAAAGTCTCTGACAGCCGAAAGAGGGAGAAGCGAGGAAAAGCGTGTTGCTTTTAAGTTTTTCCCTTTGTTCATTGGCGGCGTGCCCATACACCCCATTCAGGGCTCTAGAAATGGTTCACTGACTTGAAACTCTGGCTGGTTTTAATTGTGTTGGTTTTGTTTGAGTAATGTGAGGAAAATACTGAGCTAGATCTTTCAACATTAAATTATCAACTTTACAGACATTTTTTGTCCAACTCTTTAGACAAGTTAAGAGCAATTCAGGTTTTAGATTTGTTTTGCTGGTTTCCAAATGCCATTTTCCACAATGGCTTTGAATTGTTATTGCACCCTCAGAGAATCTCACCAGGAGCTATACATTTGCACAGTAAGTCAGGCAGTACCAAATCCATGTCTGTCATTGAAAAGCTGTTGAGGTGTATTCAAGGAAAGTACTGTGCAAGTAATTTGAAGTGGGTTTTTTCAACGTTTTTAACAACATTTTTTGTTGTTAAAAGTGCTTGGAAAAAAACAAACATGCAAAAAATATACACCCACGTAACATGTGATTCATGAAAGTGTAATTGTTCCTTTACTTAGGCTTTTAAATATGTTTAAAAATCTCTCTTACAAATAGGGTGCTTCATTTGGAAATAAAAGCTCTGTTGCTAAAAGCGAAATCATTTTAGAATACTAACAGTGCCCTGGTATAAGTTCCACTTTAAGCAAGTACTTACTTATTTTGAAGTAGTAGAGAATGTTACGTGCATATCCAATGTCAGTCATTTAGCGTTTTTTTAATAACAGTGAAACTCACAAAGGAAAACCGCATGTAACTCTTCCTGAGACTGAACTGTATCTTCATTAAATCGTAATTAAACAAAAAGACAAGAGCATCTAGGCTTATGCCTTTGAGGTTCCCTTGTGATTAGCACCTATATGTGTTGCCATGATTGTCTAGTTTTGGAACATTCCGCTATATGCTTAGTTTGGGACAGAATACACAGTGTTCTGTTCTTTCCTTTTAAAAAGATTTTCTGTGGTGTGGAGGGACCTAGAGATGGATTCATGCCACAGGCAGTATCTGCTGTTTCAGTTGATGAGTGGTGGTGTCTTCTTTGGGCGTATGCTGAACTTGGATATTTCTTCATTATGTGACAAAGATCTCTTTATTGCTATACAGACATTTCAGAGTGGAGGGTTGCTTGAAGTAATACTGCCTTTCTGGGTGGTTTGTTTCATTGGTTTATGTAGAATTACTACCTTCTAGTTGCATTAGTAAGAATACTTGAATATTTCTGGTTTTGTATCTTAGGTATTCATTTTTTTTAAAAGCCAAGCTTATGATTAAGAGAACAGATATTATTTATTTCTTCTTTCATGTGTCCTGCAACTCCTTCATGCTGTTCCCCCCTCCTGCCCCCCCTTTTTAAATAGTGCTCAACCTCTGGCCTGTAAAATCAACTATTTGTCTCATGCTTCACACTTATAACATGTGGTGGAAGAGCCATGAGTACTAGAACTGCACAACTGGATAAGCAAAATAAGACTTAGTTCTAAGCAATGGAGCTGTGTTCTTTCTTACTTTCTGCTGGAAGATTATAAGCACCTGAGCTGCCTGGTCAGACCAGTGTTGGTAGTGCTGGGTAGACTCTGAGAACTCAGCTGGTCTGGTCCTTGGGTTTTTGGGAAGCTAAGGCATGTGTGCTTTCACACATGGTTTCATTAAAATAAATATTCCCAATTATTTTATAATTTGTAACTTAGCTGTAAGTGCTGTGGGAAATAGACTTTGCAAGGGTGTCCCTTTTCAGAAAGACAGGGAGAAGTTAAGTGACACAGGTCCCCAAGGTAACTCTGCTGCAGTACCAGGAACCGGAATCCTGTTTCAGTCTCATTGAGTGTGATTCAGCACTGGTAGGATATCTCAGTCACAGAAAAGCCTAAGCTGGAAGACACCTCTCGATCTCATCTGATTCAACCTTTTGCTGAAAGCAGGGCCTTGGATTAGGTTATTCATTGCCCTGGTAAACTGAGTCTTAACTATTTCCAGCAAAGGGAACTATACCACTACTTTGGGCTTCTCTGTTTAATTCTTTCTATAGTGAGCAACTTCTCCTTGTGTCTGGATGGAGTTTCCTCTGAAGAAGCTCAAAGGGAGCTCTGTTGCCTTTTGTCCTATTCTCTGTGCATCCTTGTGAAGAGACCACCTCCCCCTTTGTATGTGAACTATGAACTGTGTCAGGTTTTGTGCTCTGCTAAAGTAGTGTGTTGGTGCTGTAGACCTCCCATAATATCATTACAGGAAGTCCATGTCAGGGATTGCCATTCGATTCGTACCTGTTCCCTAGTTGCACTTGTCAGGTAACAGATGCAATTTAGAGTCAAGTGTCACTCGGCTTTTTTGACATGTGACTGAGTTGGATGGCACCTGCAGAGAAGATTCCCTTCTTGACATGTTTTATAGCTCTCCTGGAAAACCTCTGAGTGGAAATTAATGGATTTTGTAAAATTATCCATGAGTCCAACTGATCTCATTCATGTACTGTGTAACTTCTAAAATAAAAGTGTAGTGCAACCAGAGTCTATCACTTTATCTCCAACACCCCCACCCAAAAAAACTCCAAGGCTGTCTCATTTAACTTGATGATCATTTTATTTAAGAGTTTGATTCATCAGATTTGTCCTGGAATGTAGACTTACTATTGTAAGTCTACTTACTATTGTACATAATTTATTTGGAGTTGTGTTGAAAATTTTCATTGTATTAGAATCAGTGGTGAGCTCCTGTTGACTTCAGTTTGTCCAAGATTTTGCTGCTGCAGTGTAATAGCAAAAGATCTATCACTATTTATTTCACTTGCCCTGATGCTGATAATTTCCTTTTCTGTGAATGAAAATACAAATCCGTACATAAATGATGCTAAGTAGATAACATTTTTGCTGTAGTGAACAGAAATTTAGCAGCTTACTAGGGATATCTGAATTGCCCATCTCAGTGGACTTTGTTCAGAGTGCCTTCCTCCTGCTTCTCGTGCTTGCCCTATCTTTGATTCATTTTCAGAGCAGCAGAGCCATGTCCCAGATATAAAGAATAAAAATAATTAAAATTTTGATCGTAAATGAATTAGCTCTAAAGTGAATATTTGCTCTCCTTCCAGGCCTTTTCAGTTCCCAACACCTATTACGTGTTTTAAGATTACAGCATTTTCTCTGATTCTTACATCTATAGCACTCATCACAGAAAAGGAAAATGTTATTTAAGTTTTGCTGCTACTGAAAATAGGTTCTTGTTACTTGTTTAGTGTTGAATAGTGTTTTCAGCGTATCCAGGACTACTATCTGTAGTATTGTCTGCTATAGCTCACACAGAGGAAGCTGTTACTCAGCTTATATGTATTGTAGGATGGTAGGTGGGTTAATTTGTCCTGTTGATTATAAATGTAAATACTGTTTTTAAGACAACGATAACCAAGAGTATTTTTCCTATTTACAGAGCAAGCTTTACATGGAAGGATTTAGAAGCCTAAAAGAAGGAGAACCAGTGGAATTTACTTTTAAGAAATCTTCCAAAGGCCTTGAATCAATACGGGTAACAGGCCCTGGTGGGAGCCCCTGTTTAGGAAGTGAAAGACGACCCAAAGGGAAGACAGTACAAAAAAGAAAACCAAAGGGAGATAGGTAATTACCTTACTTTGCTATTCCCCCTTTTTTTCCTTTGCAGGTTTTTCTTGAAATTATGTTTTCAGCATTTATTTGTTCATGAAAGGAAACTCTTCTATGTAAATTTGGCTTTTACATGTAGCTCAGTAACTTGATTAAAGCTATATCTATCTAAAACTACATAAATCACCCACTGATTAGTTTTACTTGAGAAGGTTTTATTAAATTAGAGGGAGCCTGCAAAGGAATGTAATATTGTTTTGAAAATATTGCTATTAGACTGAAAAGAGAGGTCATCCTGAATACAGGTGAAATAATGTCATGTTTAGGTGAGATGTCATGCTAAAGAGGCTATTGTGTGCAGTGGGGTTTTAAACTATGCATCAGTAGTTTTATACAGAAAAAAGTGTAGGTGGTGCAGTAAGGGTTGAGATGTATATAATTTATTATATTTTTACTTAGTTAACAGAGTGTAAGGTGTTTCCAAAGGTTTTAATGCCTGGTGGTCTGAAGAACTGTTGTAAAATTTTACAAATTTCCGGTTAATTTTGATTGTTGCATTTCTTTCTAAATATGTGCAGCAGTCTGACTTGCACTGCACGGTTACACTTTTCTTCCTGACTCTGATGGCCTGAAGAAGTTCTGCAATCCTCTTCACTACAAAGCTGCCTGTACCTAATTCATCAAGGATGGCCTTTGTCCCCAAAAACTCTTTTTTAGGTGAATTCTCCCTTTTTTCCTCATGCTATTGCCCAGCCCAGTAGCTGTAATGACTGAGACCAAGAGGATATATAGTTCGTGAAGGATCCTAGTAAAAACATCCAAACAGCCAAGTTTTGCCTGCAGTATTTAATGGACGGAATGACTGAGAGGTGATGGCTCTCTTCCATTGCAAATTATGAAGCAAAGAGTAGCTTAGGAAAGATGGGGTCACCTGGAAAGGTAGTGTAGCCCAGCTTTGAGAAATTTTAGATCAGGAACCTTTATTAGCTACAGATGAGCTCCACTTGTCCTCACCTCTGTTCAGAGGCACTTTTTTCTTGCTCCTCTTTTTTTTTTTTTTCCTTTTAGTTAAAGACTGGAGACAACATGAGATTTGGCCCTCTTTCACCCTCTTTGTAAAAGCTAAAGACCATAAAATTTATTGCTGCTGTAACAGATCAGAGTCCATAACCACAACAAGGAGAGACTTTGTAAGCAGGACAAAGCTTTCTTTTTGGTTGCTCCCCATATCTGGCCTTTCAGAGTTGTGTTGCATGCAATGGCTGTGAATTTTTTTTTATTTTGAGCGAGGCTTCCAGTATTGTTCTTATTTAAACCATTGGTTTTTCCATGGGCCGTAATTATTTATCTGTTTAGGGTATTAGCATTGCCATTATTCTTGATGTTTCATACTTTAGCAGCAAATAAAAGCCACAATCATGCAGTCGTGATACTGTTGACCTGTTTGTTGCACATGTATATGAAGGAAGACGGTCCTTGTCTCAAAAACTGTGAAATTTAAATGGACAGATTGTATGTAGACAGGAAAAACTACATATTGAAAGAGGCAGGGATTTGTACAAATGTAGATATTTATACTACACAGTGTAGTTAATGCAGAGGAATCAGTACTTTCCAAGTGCAATTCATCTCATCCTAGGGAAGCATCTGAAATGTTGGAGTTGAATCTTGCCTTATTGCTGTTCCTCTTCAGGGGCTAAAACGGGACTCTAATTCCAGTGCTGTAGATGCTTCCCATATAAGTCTCTAAAGTGAAGTGAGATGAATTCCACCTTCAGTCATGTTTTTTCATATCTGAAGCATAGAAAAAATTGAACCTGAAAAACAGTGCGAAGGGGTGATCTATGAGACAGTGTACTCTCTACTGTTCACTTGCCTTTAAAAAGGAAAAACTCTAATTTGAATTAATTTGAATGTGAAAATGTGAGCAAAAACATCTACCCACTTCTGTCTCAGAATTCTTACAGTTAAGTCATAAGACACCAAAAAAGTCTGAAATTTGAAATATTTGAAGTAGCGTTAACATTATTGCTCAGTGAGAAGCAGTCTTTGCTCAAAGGAAAAGTAGTTTTGAATGCCTAACCAATAAAAAAGTTGCATCTCCAGCATGTATATTGAAAAGTTTCTTGATGATGGCTGTTGTACTGTGAGAACTGCCTCCATTTATGAAAGCTAATTCCAACTTCCTGTGTTCATCTCCCTTATCAATGTAATAGTGTGAGGGCCCAACCTCAATGGATCCTATTTTGAATGGATTCTGTTACTCTACTTACTGAGAGGAGTTAGAGATAGAAAAGATGGGGGGAGGGAAGGGAAAGGCATCAAGATGTGCAGACAGGGAAGAAAAAAGTCATGACACTGAGGCTGCCAATGTTGGTAGATTTTGTGGGGCTTCCATGACAGACTCAGAGTCTCTGTAATTTGCAATGTTCTTCTTGTGGGGACCTGTGATAGTATTTCCCCTTCGGCATTACTGTGGGCCACATTAATTGTGTAACATAGATGGGAAGTCTTTCTGGTTGTCACCAGTGGTATCAGCCACTTGGTCATTCTTTCTCAGTACAAGGAAGGGAAAGTTTTTGTGGTCCATGTGGAATGAAACTGTGGCTGTGAGCAGCCTGAGGCTTTAAGTTCCCAGACCTTATTTTAAGCTATTGTAATGCACATGTGTCTTACATATATACTTTTTCATAGTATCTAGAGTAATCTAGGCTAGAGGGGAGGTTTCTAAATGAAACTGAACTGGGATTTGCATCTGACAAGTTCTGGGTTCAGAAGTGGTGTCTTATGGCAGAGATGGACAGTGCAGAGCCTGGTCTCTTCCTACCTGAGTAATGGAGGGATTGACTGTGCAACAAGTTACATTGTGACAGGTTGAGGCTTCTTTTTAACAATGCCAAACATAGTGTGTTTTGCTTAGTTTTGGCAGTGTGCTGACACAAAAGCATGCTATGCTGCTCTCTAGGAATGACTATCTAATGTAGGAAAGATAAAAGTACTCTGAATTCACACTTTAACCTGTGATTTAGAGTAGAATAAATGAAATCAGAACCTAGCCCACCATCTCAAAGTTTTGAGGAGGGAAAAGAAAGAAAAAATTACGATTTTTTTCCTTTTTTTTTTTTTCAACAAGCATTCCTAGTGTTTCTATGTCAGCTAAAATGAAACTGGGTAAACAACCATTTTATGGGTTGTAATTATTTATTCTTTAGTGCAGTGTACATTTAAATAAATTTGACTTACAGACTTTTGGCTCAGTATTAACAAAGGTGCATGATGCTCACGAGACTAGAAGTTACAGTTATCTTTGGGACCTAGAGGTATTATCCAGGATCTGTAAACAGTCCTAGTAGGAGCTTGAAGTTGGATACTTCTTCAGCAGTGTCTGTAATGCTGTAGCTGCTTGGATTGGCCCTTACTCCATGTGGAATATTCTGGGGGAGACAAGAAGGATGACTTTTTTCTCTTTTTTGATTTTGAAGTCTTTACACCAAAATGGAAGCAATAAAGTAAAACAAGAAGGGAGGGACAAGAAAGAAATAATTAAAGGTATAGCTCCATCTCACAGTTTTAATTTATGACATTTCAGTCCTCTGTTACCCTTTGCTAACATCACACTCGTGGCAGGGAAACTTTCTAGCATGAGTGACCTGTATCAAAAGTGATTTAGATTTGAACATGTAATAAATAAGCAGTACATTGTGAGATTTGGGGTTGATTTCACTGTTTTGGTTTATAGTGCAGCCTTGCAAGTAAACAGTGAGGGAGGGATTTGGGAGCTCAGTGAACCATTGCCACTGGATAAATGATGATGCCGAATTATTTCATGGGAATATGGCTTGTGAAATAACTGCGTATTTCTAGCTCAATTGGCTAAACAGTAATGAGCACTGCAGCATCAATGTAACACCTCAAAAGCCTTTTTCCAATGCAGATATCTACGAAGGAGGAACAATAAGAAAATAAGTGATTTTTTTGTTTGCCAGTAACTCTTGAGCACGACCAAAAACATAATTTTCAAATGAAGAAAAACATAGTTCTAAACCACTGATTGGGGGAGAAATACAACCACTTAGGGAAGGGAGGTGTCTATAATTAAATAGTATATTTCTTCCCTGATGAACTGTCACTTAAAATTTGTTTGTGTCTGAGTTAGTCAGAAAATGGTTTTAATATCTGCAGACATTCTGTGGATGATCTGAAGTCAGACTATAATAAGAAAATCTTAATTCTTAAACAGCTTTTGATCTCCACAAACAGTCACTAAAGTGGTATGATGCAGGCAGAGATGACAGCGTGGTCAAGTGCTGTGGGGGACATTTGAATTAAAGTTAGCAGGACTAGGAGAGCTAGTTTAGGACAGCAAAGTTACATGACACTAAGTTACTTTGAACTTGATAGTATATCAGTTCCATCTCTACTGACTGAATCACACTCAAGCGTATTACCTAATTTTCGTAGAAAAGCCTCCTATGCCTTGAATGAACCAAGCAGATTTTTGTGAAGGAGATGTGAATAATGGCAGTGGTATGGACTGGGAAGGAGAGACCTGAACTAGTACCAAAATAGGAGAAGCGCATAAAACCCATGCTTATTAGATGGATGGGGCCAATGTGGATGAGTAAAGGGTCAGTCCCTTCTCCTGGGAACTAGGAAGCAAGGCCAGGCTTGTGGTCACTGCACATTACTATGACAAAGGGAGGCACATCCACTATTACCCTTGACCAGCCCCAGGGACCCGCTTTGGGCAGGTCCTGAACAGCACCAGGGTGAAATGGGGAGCAGACAAAGCGAGTCAGCCAACCAGAGAAACAGATGAAAACTTCAGGGAGTTGTAGCCTTTGGCACAAAATGGTGTCAGCATGTCACTGTCAAAGGGTGGAATCTTCCTGTTCCTCTTCAAGGTAGATTGCGTTCACAGCTCTGCTGTCTTTCTGAAGAGGAAACACAGAAGTAATGCAAAAGGTGCATGGCTTTTACCCTAGTTTCTTAGAAATACAGCCTTGCAAAAGGAGCTTACTCAAGGATGGTGTTTCAGCAGTTAAAACATGAACACCTCCTCCCTGACTCTCCTTCACCTACTATTAGATGGCAAGACTTTCTTCGTTCCGGTTTTAATTCTTGTTTTTCCATTTTTCAAGCATAGGGCATTTTCTTGATTGTTTGCTCTTTTCCTGCTTCATAGTGATTTTGTTGGGTATCTAGTTCCTCTTTCCAGTGATGTCTGAGACACCCTCTTAGGCTTAGAATGCAAAGACTGCCATCATTTTGTTCTGTTTCAGGAAATTGTCACGTGAAATGAGGTCCCTGTGGCCTGCTATCTTTTTTCCAACAAGGGCATATATTTAAGGAGAGACCATAAAAACAGGGAGGTATTGGCTTCCATCTCTGGCAATTGCTGGTTTAACCATTTCTTCAATATCAACAACTAATCTGCAAAAGACAATCAGATGAAATGTTAAGTACCTCAGTTTGCTGAATGCAACTTCCTTTTGGATCCTCAAGCAAAGCTTGATATTATTTGTGCAGAATTTTAGACAGTTAACAATTTACACATTTAGACAATAGGCTAGAATGGGGATAAACGCCAATCTGAGATGTGCTTTCTTACATAATGCTAGGATTTATATTTGCTGACTGTGCCACATAAACCACTAAGCTGGTATGAACTGCTTGTAACAGGAACAGCAGAACACTGCTAGATAAACAAAACAAGCAAACAAAACCCCCACAAGCAAAACCAAACAAACAAATAAAAGAGCCTGAGAGCTTTGTACTACTGCAGTACTTTAAGAAGGTTATATCTTTGCTAGACTGCAATCATTAGGGACAAAGTTTTTCATCCTTGCTCTTTTTCTCAGGCTGTCAACTTTTTGGAGGGCTTAGCAACATTTTGTGTTTTTCCAAGAGTGAGATAAAACAAGAAAAACAGAGAGGCTTGTTAATAATGTTAAAAAGTAGGTAACTTTTAAAAATAACTGTCACTTGGTGCTGTGGACTGGAGGTTTGAAAGCTGGCTTGGAGATGGATCAGAGTCTAGGGCAGGAGGTTAATCTTTGCTTGTCTTTTGTGCAGACCCATCCAAGTCTTAAGTTAGAAGCCTCTGAAAAGTGTTACTGCATATATTCATTAGACAGCCCTTGTTAAAATCTGCATCATCCATGTTTAAAGGGAGCTCAGGAGAGCTTCACAGCCCTCCTGCATAACAAACACACAGTGTGCTTCCAGGACTCGGTCTGTCTAGTCTGATGAGAATAGAATCAGATCTCCAAGACCATATATTTTCTGCATGAAAAAATGAAAGGAAGGTGGCTTAAGGGATGAAAGAGAAAGCAACTGCCACTGCCTGGTATGTACAGCGCCCGGTATCTATGGACCATACACTATTTGGCAGAAAACAGCAAACCACTACCCCCAGATCCAGCATACAGCATTGGGAGCTGCCTTCCTCAAAAGATAATGGATTTCTCTTCCTGCCTAATTCTAGAGCTCAAACAGTGGGGAGCCAGGAGGTGGAGCTGAAAGATCAATGCTTGCACGTTTAGGCAAAGTGTAGAAATGGTTACAGTTGTGTGTAACAATCTTGTATTAAGAACAGAGTAGAGCCTGAAGAAAGTTGTCTTTGATATCTGTTTGTATGCATGTACAGTTAAGAAGAGATAGGCCCCAAATTTTTCATAGTGTTTATAATAAGAAATCCAAATCTGATGCTAAAGTAAGTAGATACAATTCTGAAAACATACAAGGAACAGATGAAGTGAGTAGGAAGGTGTCATATTTATGCAGGCTCATGTAGAGTAAAGCTGTCCCTGCATAGCAGATGGGTTTCTTAAGTACATGCTCTGTTCTGGAATGCAGAATATTTTTCTTTAATTGGATGTCTCTTTTAGGCCTTGTGTTTTCTGACTCTTCTACTCTCTTTCATCAAGGGATGAGCTCTCTCTCATTTAGAGTAAAGTATCAGCATATATTCAAACTTTTGCCTGTACTGATATACCTAATGATCTCACTTCATTCTTACCTATAGTAATGATTCTCATATCTGAAGGAATTTAGAAGCATGAAAGAATTGAGAACTTTACTCAATTTAACAGAGATTATGCATAAAGTCAATAGAGTATATGTTAAAAGTATTTCAGTAAATAATTTTCAAAATGTCATTTCTGTTTCTAAAAAATCTTCTTAATATAACTGGCATCTTCTTCCTTAATTCAAATTTCTTTCTCACTGTTTATGCATACATTTTCAGGGTCCAACTCAGTAAATACCTAACCTCGTCCTTTGAAAGTAGTAGGGAAGAGAGCATTATTTGAAAAGATTTCCCCTATCGTGGAAATTTCTGTGTAAGTTGATACTGATCCTGACTACAGGCTGTGCTGATTTCTGATCACATGACATGCTATAACTATCAATGAACTGGGAACAGACCTGCTCGCAGGACGAACTATCTTTCAAAAAGATACCCACTGTCTATGCTGTATTTTACTACAAACATATTTAGTGTAAATAGTTAAACTCCAAATCTATTTTAGAAAAGCAGTTACTTTTTTTTTTTGCTTTTTTTGATGTGTTACACTCCAGCATCACGTAACAAACATACTCAAAATGTGTAATAAATATATAATACGGAGGAAAGATTATAATGATGATTCCAGATGATGGAAAAATTTGCCATATAGTTTGACGTGTTGAAAAAGATACCAAAAACTCAAAGGCTGGAGAAAAATGAATTATAGCATATCTCCTAAATCAGATATTCCTGAAACATTGCCTTTGATTTAATGCTGTTGATGAATCTGAAGCTCTTCAGAAGGAATAAAAGTTCTGGAGCCCTTTAATTTCAAATTAATAAAGTCTGTGCAGTAATATAATTCCAGATCACTACAGCTGTTTCTTTTATTAGCTGTGGCTTCATGTTTCTGTCCTTGACACTTAAAGATCAAACCTACTTAAATATGAATCATTTAAAATACGAATTTACTTCAATATCTCATTTTGCCAAGAAGCTTACCAGCTCATTATATAAGAGAAATGTGTCACAGAGGCAGTCATCTCCATAGTGGTGGTGCAGGCACGCCAATGCTGTTCCCACTGTGCACCCCCCCATTCCCAAAGGTGCACCTACAATGTGCTAGAGCACTTTTCAAGCAGGTAATAAGACATAGACTATGTCCTGAAAGAAATCATGGGTTTAAGAGAATATTTACACCAGGAAAGGTAGATTTATTTCAGGGGAAAAGTATGAGTTTAAGCCACCCCTGCACAGCCATGTGGCATCCTCCATCCAGAAGTAGCAAGACTGAGTGGGACTTTGCAGTTGCTTCTTGTGGTTATGGCAAGCTGTTCAGTGAAGAGACAGTGCAGCTCAAATAGAAATGCTTCAAGAACAAAAGGTAGGGAGAAGATTAGGAAGGAGCAGGAATATGAAAACACAAACACAGGGGATATGAGGAAGGAGATGAATGAGAAAGGACGTGGGTAAGGGAGGACAGACCATTGCAAATGGTGTCAATATGAGAAGCTGAAGAGTTTTTTCAGGCTCCAAATGGTTACCTCAAAGTTGGGAGTTCAGGCAGTCTTCAGGGACTGCAGAGAAGCCTGAATCCCCTTAGACACAATCAGGGATTGAACTGAATTTTCCTTCATTTTGAAAGATTGCTGCAAGTCAAGAGCTAATGCATAGGGAGCTGAGACATAGGTGGGATGCAGGATCCTGCTCTGCAATCTTGTGATGACTATGGTGATTCCAGGGGATCTGGGAGGGACTTTTTCCAGTAGTTGCTTATTGCATGTTCCTCATTTACCAGGTGACGAACATGACATATCTGGAGTTGGTGAGTTTGAGCTTTGCCCTAAATGTATCAGGTGTTATAAAATAGTAAGTGGTCTGTGGGCTCTAGTATTTCAAATTGGGCACCTAGAATAAAGGTTCCCTTGGAAAAGTATTTTGGCTTTTTTTCTTATGCTCCAGAATACTGTGCATTTCATTGAGACAATGAAACCACACAATTTCATAGGGGTATCTCAAAGTAATTAATATTTGTAATGTGTTAAGAGAGCTTAGTGAAAGCCCCCAGGTCAATACTTCTTGTGTTCAAGATTTAGCTGAATTTAGTGGTGTGTTCAAGCATTGAATTGAGTAGGCCAGAAGGCTTACATTTTGTACAGCAAATGAGAAAAGATCATATAGAACTCAAATGTTAGTTCACAGGCTGTTACTACAGTGTAAATAGTTTCCTTCTCTTTTGAATGCTGAATTTGTAGATAATGGGATTTCTAGAAATTAGCATGCATGCTTCTCTCACTAGCTAGGGGATTTGGACTAATTTTTGTTTGAAACTGTAATGTGATACTGTAGGACAAGGATGAAGAGACTGGTTTCAAGGAAGAAGTTGCACGTATGTGCGCAAGAAAGAGCAAAGCTGACTGTGGCTGAGCTGGAGGAACAGCGAGCTGAGCTTGGCATTTGAGAAGAGGGAGCTGGGTTTGCTCAGTAACAGACTCAAAGAATGGTTAAGGAAGGAAGAGTTGTGAAGATTCACTATGAAATATGGGAGTGAGCTAAACAATTTCTTTTCTTTGATCTCCATTCATTTATAATCTTATTGGGTGTTGAGTCTCCTGGCACTAGAGCTTTTACAATGAATAGGTGAAAGTACAAAAACTGATTTAAATTGCACTGGTCTTACGTTGAATGGCTTTCTTTAGCCTAGAAGTCACTTGGAATTTTACTCTTTTAAGTGTTGGACAATTTAAATGCTAAACATTTAGTTTACTTCAATCAGCTCTGAAAACAATGGTAAACTACAGGCTGCTCAATTAATGTTGCAACAGCCTTTGCATCAAAGTTTAACCAGAATGCTTTGATTTTTTTCAATGATAAATGGATATATTTTCACCAATATAGAAAGCTGAAATAGTTGTGCTTCAAATTCAGTTTCAGATTTGCTAGTGTTTAAAATTAGTTTCTCTGCCTTTTTGATGTGCTAAACTAATAACGTAAAACAACAGAGACTGTGTGTAAGTCTGTGTCTGCATAGTGAGTTGTACTAGGGAATTACGCAGTGTTACTTCTTCCATCAATGAGAAGGGATCATCAATAGTTGCAATAGGATTAGAAGTTGTGTGTAGCTCAGATGTAAGCCTATTAATTTACCTTTTTAAAGGTTTCATTTTATTTACACTCTTTTCTCGAGTTAGTTTTTATAAATCACTTCATTCTAGTAAGTACATGAAAAATCTTTAATTTCCTGTTGATCAGACTAATTTTTTCAAATTTTTGTGCTTCAGTATATTTTTTGGAGAATCATGGCTAGCTGCTCAAATAATAACTGCTAGAAATATGTGCCTACATCTCCTTCTAATAATTACTTAAAATGTGATAAGCACTTTATTTTCTAAGTCAAAAAAGAATTCTCAGAGTGTTTTAATTTACTTGTTATTAACTAGTTCAATGTGATTTTATGTTATTAAATGTGGGAGTATCACTTCACTTCTAGAATTTTTGCCCTTGTGTGCATTGTGTAACATACAAGTTTTATTTGGAGCTCAGAAATAATTTTATCAAATGTTTTTGTTCTTGTTATCACGGTATTTCTAACTTCAGCCTCCTGAAGTTATCTTTCTCCTTTACAATTTTATATATTTCTTTTATACATAGAAAAGAAACAGCTGGCATTTTTTTAATGAGAGCTGTATGCTCATTGACCAAACAAGCAGCAAGGAATCTGTTGTATAGCTGATTATTGCAAGAAAATGAGGTAGTAGTCTCACTAATAATCAGTAAAATTTGTACAAACTGGTGCTGTTTCATTTTCTGAGTTAGTTAATCTCATACTTTCACCCTTATAAGAAAACTAATTGTGTTTAAAAATGCCTAGTGTGGAAAAATGGTACTTCCAAATGTAGAGATTAGAAACATTTAAAACATACATATCTGTGGTTAAAGATGCAGACTCTTAATTCTCCCCTGTGTAGAGCTTTCCTTTTTTATCTTTGAAGTTCAGTCATTATTCCATGTCAATGCCATTGGTTTATTTTTGTATGCTGTAGAAATTAATTCAGACTGTTTAGATCCAATCTTTTTAGAACATTTATGAATGTAACTTATCAACAAGTTTACATTTTATGCAGCCAGTGGAGCTAGATTTTGGAATTTGCTTTTTTAGTGGTTCTTTTGTGGAAGAGAAATCTTTCAGGCATGAATTGATAGTCCAGATCTTTTGAGGTCTGCCTGTGCTAACCTATGACCTCTGTTCTTAGGAGGTCAACATCTGAGGGCAGGAGATTAAGGCAGTTAAAAGATTGGAATGGGAACTGGAATGGAAAAATTAGCCAGCACATTTTGGGTGGAAAACATCAAAGTCATCAAACAATTTGCTTATTTTAAACTCAGTTTAAGGGTAACAAGCTAATTGTACTGTGTTTGTTGACGCAAGCAATTTATATTATTTGAGAACATTAACACTGAAGAATTTTTTTTATTGGAGAAACATAATGACTCTTCAGTATAGATGCACCATGTATTTTGTTTACTAAATGCTTTTCGGCAACATTTTAAAGATAACTCAGAATCTGATCATACAATCTCTATGCACTTAATTAGCTGTATTTCTTACAAGCAGCAATAGTAAGTGCTGTGGAACCTGAATCTTGCTTGTGGTCCGCTGAAGACCCCTTGCTGTCATGGGAGAATACAGGTGCTCTCAGTACAACAGAAGACTTATTCTCATATTAAAATTTTCCAACTCCGATGCTTAAAATCATGTGTAAGCATCTCTTTTTGTTTCAGCTTTTCAAATGTAAATTCCTTTCCAATACAAATTTTTGACCAATAAATGTTCTTTTATAGATTATAAATTGACTTAGAAGAAAAGACAGCATTGTCTGTTTGTTCTTGTCTGACATAGTTCAAAATTCATTAGCGTGTGTTTTTAGAAGAGTGACAACTTCATCTTTCATCTGTATATTGATTTCAAAGACGTTATTATCTAGAAAAAGACACCTTCCCACGTCTGAACATTTATGCAAGTTCAAGGATCTGTGTAAACAATCACGTCTTTGTCTTGGTCGTTTAAAGTGCAAATCACTATCATTGGCAAAAGCCAAACTAGTGTTTCAGCGTGCAAACCCACCTAGCAGGAAAGAAAGGGAAAGCTGCAGATACCTCTCAGCTCAGGTTCTCATTAACAGTGTATGGATTATAGTACTAATATAGGTATGGCTACTAATTAAATTACAGTACTATAACACAGCTAAACTCAAGCAGACAGCCATCTGTAACCCTCAGTCTAACCTCCACATGTTATTATTGTTATTTTGATAGTGAAGGATATGAGATTTAAACCCTTTTGCAAGCTTATAAATTTCCAAACTATTCCTCTGAAGGTTAAAACCTTATTTTTACAACTTTTAGCCCTGATTTGCACCAGAGGGAAAAACTGAGCAAAATTATCATCATAATTTCTTCCTCTTTCATGGAAGGAAAAGAAGGGAAAGCAGGAGGAGCTGTTGTGAACTGCAGCAGCCCATGGACTGTTCCCACGGATGCAGCCACTCCTTTGTTTCCTTCCTGCCGTTTCATTGGGTCAGCTGGAGAAGCTCTGCCAGCTGCAGGGGTGGCCATGGATGGCTGTGCTCCATGATCCTGGTGGTACTACTGCTGCTGGATGTGTCCTGCATCCTCGGTGGTACTGGCACAACTAGCTAGCACAACTAGCTCTGCATCCCTGGGAGTACCGCAGGCATAGGGAAACAGCATTTACAGGGGTAGAACCAACCCTGACAGCTGTTGTATCTTGGAGATCTGTTCCTTGTTTTAATTTTTGGGTTAAAATGGGGTAGCTTCTGATCAGCCATTCTGGGATTCTTGCTTGTCAGCACTCTCTGTGGTTAAATAATTGATGGACAGAGAGCTAGTTCTGCTTTACAGAATGTTTTTGGTTACCCACTTTTGAGAACACATGAATCCTTTTGAAGAGACAGAGAATGTGTTAATTAATACAGAAAAAAAGTTAAGCAACTACCAAGACAGTGTGCCTGACATGACTTAAGACAACTTTCTTGTTTGCCTAAGCCATTTCTATACCTTTTCCTCTGTTCTGTGTGTTTAGATAGTAAACTCTTCGGTGCAGTCCTTCTTAATACATATAATACTTAAAATCACTACCATTTTTAATTACAATAGTAATTGTAATTCTTGGCTATTTGAATTATTAGAGAGCAGTGGTACACACAAATTTTTAAATCCAGGATTTTTGTTGGATGTGTGTATCCTCTTGTTTCATGGTGTTTGATGATTCAAGCATCCTGTCCACAAGCCTGCTTTTCTTAATATCTTTTGCTTACCCTTTCAAAGTAGTCTAGAGATACCTGAGATCTACAGGTAGGTCTAGTGGAGAGCAGGGTGCTGGAGTTTTTCATCCTTTAGTTATTATTATTATTATTATTTAGTTCTAAATGCACTAAGAACTGCCTCTAAGTTTTATGTGCAGTAGCTTGCAGGGCAGAGTAGGCTGCTTGCTGAGTTTGCAGGAGGGGTAATTCAAAACTCAAAGAATTATAATGCAATTTCTGAGTTACTTAAAAATTACATTTGAATTCTTATGATGAAACCCTGCTTTATTTTTGCTTGATCTTTGTGAGAAATAGCTAGAGAGTATTTCCTCAGTTCCCTCACATGTTCTTTTCACAACAAAAAACACTGCAGAGCTAGACAAAACTGATTAGAATTACTGCAGATAATATTTTCAGGCTTATGTGTTTGTGAAGGTTAAAATTTCTGGCAGTGCAGCTGCACCAGATTCCTGACTGCAAGCCCCCAGTGCTCTTGGAATCAGTGTCTCCAAATGTGCTCTAATTTGCCTCAGCTGAGTCACTTCCTTACTGTGAACTGCCATAAAGAGATTATTACTTCTGCTTTGCTTTCTAGGGTTTAGCCTGCACTGCCCCCCTCCTTTTCAAAATAAGAACTCATCAGAAAATGCCTTTTGTAGTAATGCAGTTGAGTTCAGAGAGTTTCAGAAATCTGGATTATCGGTAGCCTTTTTTGTTTAAGGGACTATTGGGGTATGTGTTCCTCACGTGTTTCTAGCTGCCGATTTGAATGAGAAGCCAGCAAAAAAAGCATGCTGGTTTTCTCTGTAAGTAGTGGCTGTAGTTGTTTCCAACTGCCAGGTGAATGTGAATGTCTATGAGATCCTTCAGGTGATAGCTATCCATAAAATCTTAAGAAGTATATAGTGATATATCTAAGCTGTTCTATGCAATTTTTCTTAATGACCCATATTTCTTGCCTAATTCTTGCATAAAATATAAATGAGTCAAATTTGAAAGCTTTTGAATTTGTCCTAATAATAAGTCTTTACACTAGTATAATGTTAAGATGATTTTATAGAAGATTGACCTTAATTGTCAGGAGAAAAAAAAATATTAAATTGTTGTATACATGTATTTTATATACATATATAGTATATGCATAAATGTGTATACAATAGATTTATGAAAGGTTACCTCAGCTGCCTTGAAGAAAGTGAGTACCAGAAGGAAGATGACTTAATAAGAGATCAGTTCAGTACATGTTGGTGACCTCCTCAATTACAAAAAATCCCCCACCAAACATCATTTATAATTGCAGGGTAAAATTAACAGGAACTATTAGTGCTTCTTTCTTATGGTAACAGTGATCCTCTCTCTCTGTGCCCAGCTTCAGCCAGGTGAGCTTGGTACAAGTCATCATAGCTAGGCTTTGGGAACAAAGATTTGGGAAGGGCTCTACCCACATTTGCTACAAGCACGCTGGTAACTAAAAAGGCCAAAACGAGATAGACAAGTCCAGTTGCAAAAGGCACAGCAGAAAGACTCCTTAAGTGGTATCGGCAAGACATGATTCTTTCTGCGCTGTCTTTTCTCCTCAAGAGTGATCCTGCGTGCGTTCTCAAAGGAAGCAGCAACGTTATAGATGTCTCCAGACCTTCCGAATGGAGGCCAGAGTAGACCAATTATGTTGATCAATATGGCCAAATAGTTATGTAATGAAGTGACACTGTGGAATGGGAAGAATCCTTTGTACCTCAGTTTAGTTTGTTGCAGTTGCTGGTAGCTAAGATGCTGTGTTGACTGGCTTCTCCTAAAAGACGCTTCATGCTCTACTTTGGTAGGATATCTTCCTCTAACCAGCCAACAGTCCCCTATCTGTGTCTGTGTAGTCAGTGTGGCCACCGCATGTGCTCCTTTCACCTGGTTGTCTTTGATGGCACATCCTAGAGTGCATTGTTTTACGTATTCCCCTTTTGCAGTATGAGGTATTAGACAAAATGAAGCTGTACCAATGTAGCTGTGTTAGCTTGTTCTCATTAGGCCAAATAACAACAGAATAACAAAGTCATGACGTGCCCTTTTATCATCTACAGTTTGCCCATGTAAGAAGGTCAGTTGAGAGTTTTCATAAACCTGCAAAAATTCTTGCATTACAGATTCTTTTTGAGACTGTAAGTGAATAAGTATGGGAAGGTGGTATTAGTACTGGAAATTAATTGTGACACTGTATGCATATGCACACTAATCACTGTAGTGAAACATCTGACTGCTATAATGAGATGCTGTGTTGTGAATGGGATACCACCATGTTCCCCTTCTATGGTAGCAGGTGCTAAATTTGCTTAAGCTTGCATATTTTGTTACGTTGCAGAGCACTGCAGTTTGTGCGTGGCATATAAATCCATTTTCATTTAACTTGGAAATGTTTTCTTAAAGCGGATTCTCAGTTAAAAAAAACAAACATTCCACAGAAACAGGCTTATGTGTCTTTTTTATTACTATTATTTAAAACAAATATGATGGAGTTTTTTTTTTAAAAAAGCACTGGTTTATTAAACGATAGTCCGTCAGTTTAAAAATCCTTATTTCTTTGAAGTAGCCAGCTATGACCTCTGAAATGGTTCATTCCTACCAGTATGTAAAAGCTAAAAGTGACAAATAGAAGCAGAATCAGGACCGAAGTGAAGGTGGGGGTGAGATAAACGTGAGATGGGAAGGAAATTTGGTGAAAGGGATTGCTGGTTATGAACTAGGTAGTTTGTGGGACTGGGGCTGACTGAATAAGAAGAGGCAGGTGAGCAGCATTCACCTCTTCGTGGCAGATGGAGGCAGTGCTGCTTCTGACCTGATGCTTTCTGTGGACTGGTGATTACCAGTGCCTGCAGACAGATCTTTCAGCATACTTTTGCCCCGACATGCTGTAGTGCTCACTTTCCTTTTGAGCCTATTTTCCCCCCAGGAAAAGATGAGTAATAGAGAAGCTTTGAAGTGCATATATCATGTGATTCAGAGGAAGTGGAATACCAAATATGGATCAGCTGCAAGCTGATCAAGAGACAGAGAACAGCATAGATTTTAGCTGAGTGCTTTGCACTTGTGGTCCAGGGTGCCTGGCTCGGCAGGGCTCTGCTTGGCTGGGGTACAGCTCTTTGCCGGGGCAGGTTGGGTGTTCACCCCGTTGTACCTGCCCAGGGGCCCCAGACACTCTGTTCCTGGGATGTGTATTATCTGTGAAAGCCAGCACAAATGAAGGCATGTGCCACAGCTTCATTCCAGCTGCCCTGGAATCTGGTGGGGCAGTGGCTTAGCACTGACAGCCAAGGCTCCCTGTGGGTGTGCTGTGGCTAGAGTCCAGGGTGGCCCCTCCTGGAAGTGGATGGGCTGCACGGTGCTCTCTGAAAAAAGACAGACACTTGTAAAATTTCCCCGCTTGGTTTTCAGACAAGCAGCACTCATGTCACTGCTAAACACACCCACAGGCTGAGACTGCTGAGATCAAGCAACATGGCCAGGAGTATTCTCCTGAGGATGCTGGAATAGACAACCCTAGAGACCTGTTTGGCAGAATGTGCCAGTAAGTTAATTCTGCATATGCTGCAGTCTCTTTCTTCAAGGGAAAAAAGCCTCTCTGGAAGAAAGTCAAAAACGGAGAAGCTACAGATATGGTCTTGGCCCAACCCCAGCCCATACTCATTCTCAAGGGAGATTCAAGACAGATTCCTTCATATTTGCAAGTTAACTTAAAAATTTTTTTGTATCCATAAGTGTTCGTAAATGTGCAGTAAATGAGTACATCTAGGTTATTGTAGGCATTGAACATCCTGAGATTTCTTTTTCCTTTGTATGTGCTTGTAAATCATAGATACAGAATATCTAGAGTATAAACTTCCAGCAACTGGTTCTGTATCTCCTGCCTGTGTCCGTAAATACATAGATGGGTTTTGGGGCTTTCCTTGTTACATGCTGAAACTCCCTGGGGACACACAGCTGGTGTTTAACTATGTCTGGTTAACAAAACTCTCCCCACCAGCTGCAGCAAAATTCTGGAGCCAGAACTGTGTTTCACAATCTAACAGATATTTTTTGTGTATATGACTGACAAATAATGCCTTTCAGCGTGTTAGAGAGGTACCGTTGAAAAGAATAAATTTCAG
This sequence comes from Corapipo altera, assembly GCF_003945725.1. NCBI lineage: Eukaryota > Metazoa > Chordata > Aves > Passeriformes > Pipridae > Corapipo > Corapipo altera. The sequence continues at coordinate 6,797,678 of NW_020884874.1, forward strand.
AAAGCAGTGCTGCTCTAGGTTGAAGTATAAAGCATATGAGGTTTTTTAGCTGTTGTTGATTTTTCTGCACTGTGCTATACAAGCTGAAGAAATGGGAATCTCCTAGGTTCTGGACAGCGTTAACAGACTGAGTCCCTATTTACTATTTTTTCCTGCAGGGAAAATGTGACTTTAAAAGAAATGGATGCTGCTACCTGACTCTGAAATCAGGTCTCTGTCAGGGTACAGCTTCAAAATATGGGGGGCTGTGGCCCCCCTGTACCCCCAACCAGCATTGTGGTCCTCTCCCCACAGGGTCACTGGTGCTGATCTAATTCCACAGAGAACCAGTTCAGGGAGTTTTAACTGAGAAAAAACTACTCCTGCAGCAAAAAAAGGTACTGAGAAGCAAATGGATAGAGAGGTGACAGAGTGGGGGATGACTCTTGGTAACAGCTCTGCATTCGGTGGGTTAATCTGGAGTAAGAAACCCTACTGGCAGCTCTGCATGAAACATGTTGTGCTCTCTGCTCAATGTGGCAGAGACATTCCCTGCAACGTGGCGGCAGCTTTTTGGGCCTTGTAGTAAGCGTGATACAAAGTCTGCCCTCACTGGTGGCAGGTGGTGATTTAAGAGCCAGCAGGGTTCACGGGAGGAAAGTGTCAGGAACACAAAACCCAGCAGGGAGTTGGGTTTGGCCTCCAAAAGGCCAGAGGTGTAATTAGGCATCAGCGAGACCTCGCAGAGAGTTTGGGGAATGTGCCAGGCAAAGTCTTTTCTATTTGAGCTTCTGCTGTCGGACTGCCAGGCAGATCTGAAGTATCAGATCCCGCTGCACACAGTTCCCCAGAAGAACGAGAGTCTGTGGTTTTCACAGGCCTACAGCTTGTGGTTTTCCTGGCCAGGGAAAGAAAACAGGATGCGAAAAGCAATCATACCTATTTTAGATGCTTTGGTGCCACAACACCATTAACTTGTCTATGAAACTGTACAGTATCAGAAAGTTGGTGACTGACTGGGAAGGTAAGCAGCATTCCTCAGCTCTATGCCTGACATCCCTGTGGGGTTGGAGAGCAGCCTTTCAAAGATGCAGTGATTAGGCTCAATTCAGTGTTAACTTCTAGTTTTAGTATGGCAGAGCAGCATGTATGCAGTGGTCATATCTCAGTTCCCTTCCTGCCTTTCCGCAGCTGCTCCTCAAAACTTGCAAAATGCAAGCAATAGGCTTAGAGGAGTCAGCTTGTGGTGTCATCTCAGCTCTCTTCCTTCCCTGCCAGCTTCTGCTAAGCAATCTGTTTTAATTTTTTTCCTGCTTCTGCTGCATTAGTTTGAAGTGCTGTGAATGATGTGAAGACAATTGGCAATATGTACTAAAACTAGCATTTCCTGTTGTAGTGTTTTGCTATTTCACATCAATCATATTATCTTAAGCGTGCTACAGTCTCAAAGTTTTACTTTGGAACTTAAATGTACTAAAATTATAGCCTGCTTTCTCTGTGACAAGCTAAAGACTAACATAAACTTCACATGCAGTAGCAGAGAACCATATTCTTTCCATCTGATTTTACCACATGCATCAATTATACAGTGTTTTTATGTCATACGCAAGAAGTTACTGTTTCACATTTCTTAATGACAGTTCTTCACAGGAAATTTTCTCACTAAATGGGATGGATTATATAAAATCAGCACTTAAAGTTAGTAGTACTGTAATGCTGAAAGGTAGACCTAAGTGTCAGTAACCTTGTAAAATTCAGTATACAAACTGCTCAATGTTGTGTTTTCCAGGCTTCCAAAAAAAGGAAAACATATATTCCCTGGTATTTTCAGATATGCATATTTTCCTAGTCTTTTCTAGGAATCAGTGAGTTTTTAAAGCATTCATAAATGCTGATCAAGTATAAAAGTAAGTTATAAAATTATTTTGCAATGTCAAGATAGCAAATTAGTTTTACTGCAGATCTTTCAATCACCCTCAGTTACCAAGAAAGTTAAACAGGTGTTGTAAAAAAACAATCAGTTCATTTTTAAGATATTAATTTATGGTAAAGCTCTACAGTGATATTAATGTTATTCAGCGTTCCTTTTGTACACAGTGTGGTACTGGCAACTAAAGTCCTGATTTATTGATGACTTCCCTTTATATAAGATGGCTCATGGTTTTCTTCTTATCATCATCATTGGAGGAAAGTAACTAGCTGAACTCATTAATCCTACAAGGCTTCATAGGAAAAATAATTTTGCAGCTATTTTTTCTAGCTGATATGTATGTGATTTAAACTGGTGGCAAGAGGCAGGGTAAGGTATGGAAATGCCGACAGCTGTCTCTGAAAGAAACAAAGCTTCAAGGAAGCTTAACATGCTGAAATCAAGGGGGGCGTATAATCTCCATCCTAGGGTGCTAAAGTACTGAGCGTCACATCAGTCCAGGGTTATTAACAGCTTTTACTTTGGGATATGGACTTAGGACTAAAGAATGCTCATGAAAAAAGGACATAAGAACTGCAGGCAATGGCAATCAATCCAGTCCAATCTCAAAATATGTATGACAGCCTTGTATCCTGGGAAGACATGGGAAAATTATAAGAAGTAGATGAAGTGCAATGTTAGTTTATCAGTTGCAAATTGTGCTTTATTTTTATTATTGTACCTTGTCTGATATTTTATTAATTAGATTATTTTCTTAGATGATGGAAATGTACTAAAAGTAGTCTTATCTTCAAAAAGGATCTGTTATAATGTGCAAGGAAAATTTATCAGTTAAAAGAAGGTCTACCACATGAACTCTGAAATTGGTAAAAAATAGTTTACTGAGCCCAAGAGCTTCACTTGGTTTTAACCTCCCCATGCTTGCCTATAATTTATTATTTGAATTAGAAATGTTTTTAACAACATAGTGAGTATAAAAGTGCTGTGCCTTGTGCAGTGTGTCCCACTGAGCCACCTCATACCATCTAGGCAGTCTTTAAGGACAACCAAATTAAAGAAATATTCAAGTTAAAAATAACTTTCCTAAGTCGCACCTTACTATTTATGTAAAAGATAAAGGGGTGATGGACAGATTTTAAACTTGACATTTGTGGGGGAAAGCAGAGATTATCATGTCCTGCCTTTCCTGCTGGTGTGTCTGCTGTGGTTCCCCTTGGTCATTGGGGAACATTTGGGTTGATTGGTCTTCCCCTTTTGCAACCAGCCATGGTTGCCCCAAAGCTTTTCTGTCAGGCTATAGGAACCCCAGGAAGGAGTTTGACTGGCACTTTTCTGAGTTTGGGGATCATGTAGGATGGTGGAAGCTGCTCTTCCTGACAGATCTAGACCAGTTTGGGGAAAGAAGATAACAGAAACTGTCAGGTCCTTGAAGCCTTACTCCAGTTTGTGCTAGAGCAGGCTCAGTGCTGCTAAGCTTCAAATGCTTGATGACTTCTCTTCCTAAAGGCGCACAAACCAGCTGGGAATGGCAGGGATATAATATATTTCAATAAATAGCATGTCAGATCTGGTAGTGGGATTTCCTCCCCTTCCTCACTCAGCCAATGTAGTGCAAAAGCAAGTCACTTTGAACAGGTCAGGGAATTTGCTCTAAAGTATTGATTATGGCTTCTAAGCTCTTTTAATAGCCTGATCAGCCTCAGTGTTGCAAAAGCCTCTGTGTAGTTTCAGTAACAACAAGTGACTGTTTGCAGCACCCCTCTAATACCATTACAAGTTATGCAACTGCACTGTTTTCAGGAACCAGTATGTCAAAGTCCTCTGGCAAAGAGGGAGGCACACTGTTTGGTGCTTGATGGTACAATTCAGTAATTTCTGGCTGCAGCCTCCTTTTATTGAGATGCGGTTTGGTTTCCTGATGGCAGGCCCATTGGGGAGGAAGGGCTGGAGGGATAGCTTTGTGCTTTTCTCATCCTGTTCAGAGCAGCACGTACCACAGCTGGAGTAGACCAGGAGAACAGTACTTTCCTCTCCCAAAATTACAATATCTTGCACCACAACTGGAACGATGCTGCATCATGGCACAGGCATTGTGAGGCGTCATCTGCTACATCACAAGCACAGTACAAATGGGTCTTGGTGTGTAACAACTTGCAAGCATCCCATTATTTCTCAGTCTGAGTCCTCTCCTGTGGGCTGTCTTTACTGAAACTCCTCTTGCTTCTATTTTCATCCTAAGGGCACTAAAGAGGTCAAGACAGGGAAATTTGATCAAATTTTCAGAAGGCGATGATCATGAACAAAAATTATGCAGTCATGTATTACCTGGCTTTGGTAGGAAAGAAATTATAACCTGGATGTTGATAAAGTCAGTGATGATTATATGTGTGACTAAGAACTGCTGGGGCAGGGTCTGAGGCTGTAAGGGAGGGAGAATCAGACTTTTGGTGAATATTTGGGGCAGTGAACCTGAGTTAATGTATGATCTGCTACATAGGTCAGAGTTAGGGTTTGGTTTCCCTCAAGAACCGACAGATCAGGATTTTAAGAAGGGCACGGGGAGAATAGGGGAGTAGAATGGACCTGCTGCTGCTGCTAACAACCATTAAAAAATACAAAGCCAGCTGCTCTCAGAGCAGAGCTTGATCCTTTCAATGCCTTCAACGGCACAGTATATATTCAGAGGAGAGGAATTCATGAGGCCCTACAGACCTACACCATGGCATTACACAAAAATGCAAACCCGAACAATGGGTGGCCTCAGCAGTTCCATCTGGCTCGCCATTAACAAGGTTAAAGTAAAGTGGGTTTCCTTGGCTGTGTCACACACAATTTACACTTCAGATGCTTTAACTTTGGAGCCAGACTGAAGGGAGCACCACTCTAAACGCATGCGTCAAGGGTTGCCTAAGATCTGTGGTAAGCACATTTGGTATTAATGTTCTTTGAAAGATACAGAGGAGTAGCATTTAGATATTTTTGGCTAAATAATTTAGAAAAAAAAATCCTAATGACAAATAAGAATTGCAGTCAAGTATTGTTTGCTCAAAATAATCTAAGGACACAATAATATTAGCAGCTAGAAGCAGCTAACAGCAGAAGTTATTAGAGGCCTGAGAAATGTTGCCACCAGCATTTCTGGTATGGTAACCTCAAAACTCCAATAGGCTTTTAAGCTAAAGAGGATATTGATACATGTAAATGTATTCTGTTGTAAAGCATTCTGCTTTCAGAGCCACCAAAATACTTAGATAGCTAACTTAGATAGTTAACCATGTTTAAAACACTGCTGTAGAGAGACAGTGGTATATGAACAGGTATGTTGGTCTGTTAATTTTTGTGCCATTGATTCATACAAGGCATTGGAATATCACAGCATTTTGCAGAAATCACGTTCTTTGTCTTGGCTTTGAGATGTTTCAAGGGAACCCAAGAGTCCTATAGGGTGTCCCGTTCTTGAAGAAAAATTAAATTGTTACTGAATTAGTATCAAAGTTGATAATTCAATTGTGACACTGCTTTATGATCTATAAGACACACATTTGAGCAGTTAAATCTGTGATAAAAATCTAAAGTGATTTACAGAGAGAGGATATACCTGTTGTTGCTGCAGAGGTAATCAAGGCATTCCTCGGAGCTGGACAAGTGTTGCCCTGGATGATGAATCCTACAAGAAACCTAGCCATCCTGGTTGCCTTCGACCATAAATTGTAAGTTCAATAGCAGAGCAGAACTTCATACTCCTCCTAAAGTTAAAGAATTAAACTTGCATACCATAAAACCAGCAGACATTGTTGACTTACAGTTATCTTAGCAACGTCAGTAGTCTTGTGTAGGAAGGCCTTTAGCAAGCATAATGCCATGCTGAGCTTCCTCCTTGGTGAGCTGTGCAGTACTGCTGTGATGGGACACACTTCCTCTTCAGCATGCTCTCAGAAGGTTAGCATCAGTCTCACCAGTGTTGAACAACCCTGCAGTTGCTTTGTGCCTCCCAGGGTTTTCTGGCAAGTGAGCCAGTGTCTCTGATGACGGTCTCTGTTATGGGAGTTGGTGTGGATGGCTCTGTGCTTGTTTATGCCTCTTCTTACTCTGTTGTCCAGCTCTCTAACCCATCCTCACAGCCCCTCGGTGCTACCTTTTCATCTCTCTGACAAAAACAGAAATATCCTTAAACATGACACCTTAGTTTCTGACTGTATGCAGCAGTCTCGTAATCATAACCATGATTATTGTAAGATGCCATTTGACAGGCATGTCAAATTTCCTGAGCTCTTCTCAAAGACTTCCTGCCCACTGCATTTGAGGTAACTACAGGCAAAATAAATGGAGCTGAGAAGTCATCTCATGACTAATTAGTGACAAACCATTGACATTCCCTTCTTCTCTTCATTTTTAGCTACCAGTCTGCTCTCCTTCGATGAGCAGCAACTTTTGACTCAAGCCCTACCTTAACAATAGCCTCAGATAAGTCAGAGAGCTATTCTTGCTGAGCCCTGACAGGTGTAATACTTCCACAACAAGCATTTCAGTGGCAGGAAGATGAAGAATAATGCAGCAAGACAGAACCCATGAAGGAGGTGAAAGGGAAATTGTCCAACTGCATGTATGAGCATATGTCCAACCGCAACTTGCATGAGCATAAACTGAGAAATGCCCCAGCTATGCTGTGTGTTCATAGCATAGAGAGGGAAAGTTCACAAAAAAAGCATTAGTTACCCTGAAATAGGGATGGTTGATTTATGGGGAATATGTAAAAGAATGCTGTAAAAACATATTTCTTTAGAGTAGGGATATTATGCATGTCATGTGCTATATTTAGGGTGTATTTAACTCAAAGCACACAACTCAGCTACTTTTTGTCAGTTAAGTTCTTTTCCAGCTCATTGTCTCTAATTGAAGAGGAATTCAGCCAAAGCTACACAAAACTAAGTTCATCTGCATCTTGTGCCTGGACTTCATCCACCCTTCACATATACACACCTACTGGTGCAGATCAGGCAAATGGAATGTTATGATTGACAAATTTCGTGAAACCAGGTAGAAATCTGGTATAGATTTGTGTGAAGGCCACGTATATGCTGTGACCAGGGGTGAGACCCAGACACAGTGTGCCACTCCACGCTGTAGTTCCTCTGGTAAGAGCATTTGAGGACAATGGGAATTTCACTGCTTAATCTACTTCCTCCCACTTCCTGATAGTGTTTATCACACCCACAGTTGTGCCAATGCAATGGTTTATGATTTTGCCTCAAAACTGGAGACGTGATATGAATCAAGCTAAACAAATGCTACAAATTGAAAAAAAAAGTAAATTAATTAACTGAAATATTTTCCTTTGAGAATTAGCTAGCATTTTAGTTACTGCATGGATCATCACATGAGTCATCGTTAGGAGTTTTTGAAGGCAGATCATCTGCCTTTTGAAGTATTGTCCTTGGAAAGGGGGCTGTTTACTTCATAATTATCTTCCATTTGTTTTTACATTACCCAAGGAAAAGCTATGAATGAAATGTAAAATAGTTGAGCTGGAGTCCTGGTCACTGCTTAGGGTTCTGGATGGGTTGCAGCATTGGAGCAGGATCCCTGACAGTTCACTGCATTCTGCCTGGCACAGCATACTGTTGCTTCGTTTCACAGTATGGAGTATGAAAACAGAAGGGCACCCCAGAAGCTGTCTCTGATGCTGCCAAGACAGCAAGCAGCTGTGGTGCTCACTGTGCAAAGTTCTGCAGGAAACTGGAATGAAAGCTAAGCACAGTAGTTTATTGAGTACATTCTAATTCAGATTTTTGCATCACATAGAAGGTGTGTGTTTCTTCATCTCATTCTCAAATTTGTGCTTCCTGCCAACAGGAAATGAAAAGTACACGAGGAGGGCTTTTTGGCATTTATGTGAAGTCCAGTTAAGGTCACGAGAGCCCTCATTTTCTCTGTAATGCTTGGATTGTGGATGTAATTGAAATTACTTTTCACAACTTGTCTGTGACTTTTCGTGCCAATAGTTGAATAGCAGTGAAAGAGCTATAACAAAGAAATCAGTTTCAAGATCAGGTATTTTATGCATTATCCAGGATGTGCTTGATTCCTGCACTATTTCAGTGAATGGCAATTTGTGACCTGATCACCATACGGTTATACTCTGTTGTAAATTGTTTTTTGTTTCCTTGGTTTACCAGATATAATCCCGAGGGGCACAGACTCAAATCCTCAAAGTTATGAGGACCTTGCTTGCCTCTGAAGTCAGTGGGAGTTAGGTATTTAAATACCTGTAAACCTTTGATTATACCTAACAGACTTACACAGGCTGCCTGGGACAGAGAAAGAAGGTAATGCCACACTCTGCATCACCATCTTCTGAGCCTGGGTAGGATGAAACTTTTTGTGAGGGAAATTTGTGTCTCCTAGGTGGGGGACACAGTCTCCCTCTACTCTGTGGTTATGTGGAATCGTGTATTTCTAGGTATTTTGGATATTTATAATAGGAGGTTTGTAAGGAGGAGGGCCAAAGGGATCTTGATTTTAGGAGCAAAGCTTTCTGTCCTTTCAGGTTTTCAAGAGTGAGGTTCATTTAATAAACAAACAATTAGTTTGTTTCTGGAAGTATACAGGAATAGTTTAGGAAGTGACAGACTTCTAAAAGTCTAGTCCCTTGTCTGCTATGGCTAAAACTGTTCAGGTATGACTATTTACAACCTCACAGAAGGCATTTGGTTCATAGATTTGATATTTACGTTCTGCCAACAACCTCAACTCCCAAATTTTACTTGCTGTCTGTGTTTTGTGTCAGCTGGGAATTTCTACTGGACAGCCAGCAACTCAGCGCTCTAACTTACAGCTGAGCTCCTCAAGAATTACCAGGTTGGCTCCTGTGTTCACCACTCCTCTACCCTGGGCATAATTCTTCAGTTTTCTTTTTTAAACTTTGTGATTTATGCTGTGTTCTGCTTTCAAATGTTACATCAACCAGCAAACACAGATTTACAGGTGGAACTGAGGAGCTTCAGCCCGCATTGCTGTGTTGCCTCACAGCTTGTATCAGCCTGACCTCTGCAACCAGCCTTGGCTACTGCAGTGTGACTTTTCTGTATTCATACACAGTGGGAAATTCTTTTCTCTGTTACACCATTAAAGTTAACAGAAAATAAGCTCAGTGAAGTCATCAAAATTGCTCTGGATGTATACCCATGTGATGAGATCAGAACTAAGACCATTCAGATGCTCTGTTTCTGGGAACATGCAATATTTTAAAAAACTCCTATTGACCTCATTGTTATAATTTTACTGGAGTAATATCTTTCAATCTACATAATTCCAGCCAAGAGGGTTAAAGTGATCTTGTTAGCCACACATAGGGAAACCTTTTCAGTTATGTTCTGTTATTTTTAATTCTACACAGAATTAACAGAATACAGAGAAATAAGTATTAAACCTGTGCATAAGATTTGCCATCCCGAGGCCAAACTAAGAAAAAGGAAATGCCAAATTTTGAGTTAGCAGTGTTTTTATATGCACAGATGTGCTTTTAATTTTTATGTACACAATTATAGCAAGAATTAATAATGTGGATAAATCTGGTGGTGAGACGGCAGAATAGTAGAAAATGGCATTAATTCTCTTATAATTCACAGGGATCAGGCAGTGTGGGACAACAGAAATACCTGCCTCAGGTGGGAATTAAAAGCTTTAACATATAAGGCTTAATCCTGTTGCAGCCGAAATCCTCTTTTCACGCTTTACTGTTGCTTCTGCATGTTGATGTGAAAAGTTTCAAAATAATTTTTTCTTTTAAGATGTCAAAAGCCTCTTAAAAATGTGTTATAGAAAATGCTTAGCACAGCCATTTAGTAATAATGTCAATATATGAAGCTAGTCCATTTTAGGCATCTTAAGATGCCAATTCAGAAAACTGAATTAGGAAGTGACTGCTTTCTTTCTCAGTCAGTGCATCGGAGTGATGCAGATTTTCCTTACCAGTAAAATGTGGCTATAGAGCATCTGAATTATTTAATTGTTCTTGCGGGTATTGAATGTGTGAACTTATAGGTGCTATTTCACGGGAAACCAACCACCACATTTGATGTCCTTTTGTTACACAGTTGGGAAAGGAAGCCCTCCGTGTAATTCATGTGACATGACTTTATCAATGTCATGAGCTTTGGAAGGAACCCCTATAGAGATAGCTGGCATGGCCTCCTCATAGAGAGTGTGTCAGACAGTAACCATCCCTTTATTTCCGAAGACTTAAATGAAAATGTGAGCTTCTGGTCAAATCCTGCAATCCTTAACACTTGTGAAGCCTACATTCATGCAAGTCATCTAATTCAGTGAATGTAATGGGAGAATCCATTTCAAGGCTATGATCTAAGTCACTCCATGCTCCTGTTGCCAGATATTTCTGAGACCTTGTAAATGATACTGATTTATATGTGATACCTAAAGTCATATGACTCTCAGCTGGTATTTGGGGAAGAGGAATATGTTTTGAACTTCCAGAGTAGCCTTCCTCCTCCTCTTCTTTCTTTACCACTACTTGCTTCAGTGCTCCAGCCTACTGCTAGGATGCCATTTGCTGTTTCCAGCTGTTGAGAGGAGTTGGCATTCCTTGTATTTGCTGCTAATGTTAGTGATAAAATAAGGACCAAAAGGGAAATGGCAGTTTTTAACAACTGATTCCCAGTTACCTACTGCCCTTTTATCTCATCTGTGGATTAACTGATCAGTGGATGTAGAAACCCTGGAACCAGCTCTGCTGAGAGGCAGATAAGGTCAGGCATGCCTCTTAGCTCATGAACAGCACCTCACTGACCCAGAAAGAGTTGAGCCGGTTTTATGCAGCGTGCATCCTTATCCACATGGCCAGGAGGCTCAAGCCACCTCTGTGAAGGCTTCTAGTGTTACTGAACTATGCTTCTGTAAACAGGGGCACCGAGCAGTGCTTTCAGACCCAGGCAGCCAAGGTCTGCTTAGTTCTGGCCACTCCCACACCTGCCCAGCGCTGCACCCCAGCTGACTCTGGCAGTAGGCTGCAGATGTGGGTACGCACTGGAGCGATACCCAGAGCAGACCTTGGGCAGCCTTTCCACCAACATGAAATATGGAAAATACTTACTCTTAAAAAAACTATTGCATAAAGAGGTGTTTTAATTTAAAAACCATTTTCTATTATTATTCCCACAGAAATTGAGGCTTACAAGGAAATTTGTAGTTAAGAATATTTGTGTGTGTGGTTTTATTGTGCAAAAAGATTACAGTAGTAGACTCGCTTGAAATCATGGTATAACCTTTCATGTTGGAAATGCATGATATATGACAGTTTAAAACATAACTTCCTTAACTCGTCGCTGATCTTTATCTGGATGGGTTAAAACCATTAAAATATACGCATTCTTTCTATACTTTATTAGAGCAAAACCATCTTTCATGTTATTTATGAAAAAAGACTTCACTTTGTAAATTGTTAATTCAGGAGTTTTTAGCTCTTAATACAAAGAAAACCCTTTTGTTGTAATAAATGAAAGTTCATCCACAGCATTCCTCTGGGAGGATGCATTTGCTAATTTGTGAAAAATAATTTTCCTCCATACCTGTAAAGAAGGCTGAGTGGATAGTAGAGGTAAGTTTTGTGGAAAGGAAGAAAGAACGGAAACAACATTGTTGAATGAAATTATTTTTTAAGCGGTGCTGTCTGTTGTATTCCTTTCCATTTTTGTGGAGAAAAAGACTGCATTTTGTGCATTTTGAACCACCTCTCTGTTTCATTGTTGTTCTTGGTTCTAAAAAAGAAAAACAAAAAGCCAAGAAAAACCCCCCACCTTCCAGTAAAATGGCATTAGCAGATTTTAAACAATTTTATTTCCTCACAAACTGAAGCTAAATTGCATCCTGACATGCCTGATTTATCAGGCAAATGCCCCATGTTGTTTGTCAGCTTCTTTGTTGGGGGGGAGGGGGAGGGGAAACGCAAACAACAAAAGACCGTAACCTATTGATATTACTTCTGCGATACACTGGGGAAAATAGATTGATTTAGAACTATCCACAGAAAACTAGTCGATCTGATGAGTTTACAACAGACCATTTTTATTTATTTATTTGTAACAAGAGTAAACATCATCAATATTCCACCGTGTGTCATTGGAAGCCTTGCAGACCGTGAGTTTGTGTCAGCGTGCTGGGGCTATCTGTAAGATGAAAGAAGGCAAGCTTAAAAAATGGAGGGACCTTGTTTTTCTCACAAAATTAAGAGTCTTGGACCTCTGGTACATTATCATGAGTTGTAAGATTTGCAAGATAAATAGATGAACATTTTTATTTTAGTTCATCTTTATTTCTTTAGGAGATCAACTTTTTTTTAATTATATTTCTGTTATATATCTCCAAAAGCTAGTAAAGCACAGGAAATTTTCTAACTGAATTTTACTGAAGAACACCAGTCTGCAATTAACTTTCCCAGCATGTCGCCTCTGCACAGTGTTTTGCATGACGGAGGGGTAAAGAGTAGCAACTACTCACAGGACCAGCACAAATCTAAATGTGGCACCGAAGTGCCATTTTCTGAATTGGTAATACTCCATTTTACAACACTCTTGGATAAAAATAATTGCAGTTTTAAAATTAAACTGATCTTTTTTTTCCCCCATGGAATGGTAAATGTGAGGGTGTTAGTGAAGTCTTCTGCCTTGATGTGAGCCTGCTTGGTGGACACACCATAAATGCTCTGATGAAGATGGTAAATGTTCCATTCTCTAATTTATTTAACAAGATAGTTTCACTTGATCTTAAATGATTTTTTCAGTAGTATTTCAGTATTCACTGTTTTGAATACCAATACCTTATTAAAGTGTTTTCAAAGTTACTTGTATTCTCTCCTGCATTCAGCTACAGCTTAAGAATTAAAGGTTGATAAACAGAATGCTGTAAACCCCGGCTATGTGCATGTAAGCAGGGTGTGAATCTCTCAAAACAATACCTGCAAGGGAATCCCCCAGTAAAAGTGGTGGATGAAGGAGTGAAGTGTCAGCAATGCCCAGTGCAGGGATCACAACATCTCCCCTATTGTTCCCCTGCTAGGGGCTCCTGCAGCTAACTGCCCTAGCAACTGACCAAACCTTTTTTATTTTCCAGGAGCAGTTGTTGCTTGATTTTAAGTTGCAGTGACTGCAGCCACATGTTTAGTTTCAGCATTTCTTGCTCTAAAAGGATGATGTCTGTGTGCATTGTTTTAAGGCCTAAGGGTAATGGCCTTTTCTAAAAAATATTCAAACTGTTTGGCTTTTTTTCACTTTTTAAGTGTAGGCTTCTCAGCAAGGAGGATTTTCATATTATACCTGTGTTAAGTAAAGTGCTTAGTCTTTTTATAATACAGTAATATACGAGAGGTGCCTGTTCAGCAGCAATCACCTGTGATCCTGTCAGTCTTTGGGTGCTGCTGTGACAGATTTGATATCCAAGATATGGTTACTGGAATATTTAAGTAATCCATTAAAATGTATTTGTTATAGAATCATAGAATAGTTTGGGTTGGAAGAAATCTTAAGGACCCTCTAGTTCCAACCCCCCTGCCATGGGCAGGGATACCTTCCACTAGACCAGGTTGCCCAGAGGTCTCATCTGACCTGGCCTTTCAAGTTGTCTCAAAGCGAACTTGAAATTAGTAGATCCTGAGAGTCTCAAAGACCCCTTGAGTCCTGCTGAGGTGTTGAAAGTCTTTCTCATTCATCCCAGGTGGTGACTGAGCAAGCACATTCCACCCTAAGCTTTTCTAAGTGTTCACATCCAGTAGTAAGAAACGTCCCCTTACACTGCCTCATGGCCTGATTTTCGAGACAAGTCACTGAAGCTCTTGAAGAGTGAAATAGTTATGTCTAAGAGTCATATTTCTGTTAGATCATGGATATTTTAACCTCCCTCTACAGCCCTTTAGAGGAGTTGAAGTGATCTGCTGCATTTTCCATCTGCCTTTCTCTAAGTATGTTGTGAAAGTAATGGCTAAAAAAGACAGCACATATAAGTACAAGTTTAAACATTTCCTTTATGCTTTAACTTCATAGTTGGCATTCAGTGTCTTGTAACAGCATCTCATATGCACATGTGCCATTTTTCGGGGCATTAATGTTGCTAGATGGAGTATTGTTAGCCAAGAAGCACTTTTTTTGTTGTCTGATAACATTCAGAAAGGAAAAACAGAAGAGGAATTGGTGTGGGGTATATCCTGATGAATTATTTTAGTCTTCCTCTGACTATACCCCCTTTACTCCCTTTCTCATCCCTGTTAGATGTTAACCCTTCATTCCCTGCTCCCCCGCCCCTAAAATGAGTCATCCAGGTAATTTTAAAGCTTTTTCTCTCAACAGATAGTAGTGTGGAGCCACACATATTATTCTCTACTTGTCATATGTATTGGATTATCATCTAAATTACATTATAAAACAGGATGAAGCAAGCAGTTGTGTTTGCCCTACCTTCTGCTTAGCTCAGTTGAGCTGATAAGTTAATGTGGTGAACGTATCTGCAAGGTGGAGGTATTGTTGTTTAAAAAAGTCTGGGGCTGGGGTTTATTTCCTAGGTAGGAGTTGAGTGCTGGGACAGGGAAAAAAGCTGAAAACTAGAGAGTATTTTATTTTGCATTTGCATTTGGTTGTGAAATTGAGTACTTCTAATGAATTTCCATCATCAGCTTATTGCAATTAATACAATATAGCTTATGTTGAAATCTATAAACTTTTTGCTCAATCATGTTTCCTTTAATATGTATAGTTCTTAGCAATCACAAATCCATAATGAAAGAGAATTTAGGCGTGTTTCTTTAATCTTGCTACATGCTCTCTTCTTTCTTTGTTAGTAGTTTTTTTGAGAGTATTGAAATACAATGCTAGACAGGTTCCTCAATGTGTTCCTTTATTAAAATGTTCATCTTTTTTATATAAAAAAATCATTCTGATTCACCGTCCTGTCAGTGCTGTAGTGAAGAAAGGATTCCCCGTTAGGATAATTGCCATCTCATTATTTTTTTGAGCCTGAAGCTACCTAGTAAATCATGGAAGCCTACTGTGAGAAAGACAGTCCTATTTTAACAAATCCTTCTTGATTTTGCTTCTTTGTAAGACTTGCTTCTATTAAAATTGCACTTTTGAGAGCTTCTTGTGTTTTATTCACCTCATGATGTAATTTACATATAAACTTTTGTGTTGTATTTAAGCTAACATACATTTTTTTCTATGGTGCTTCTAAAGTGAAGAAATACTTGCTATGGTTGTACTAGTCTAGAGTTTCTAAGAACACAGTCAAATGAAAATTCTCTAGTTTTCTTCGCAGGAGTCAGTTTGTATATTGTTCTATATATTTATGTATATAGAGATGTGAATGTATAAGCTCCTATGTGCATATCATATGCTATCAGGTTTCATTATGTTGTAACATAAGTACACACAGCAGAGAGGAGCAAATAGCTGAAGTGTTTGGGACAGAAGGGTTAATACCATACCTTAAAGGTGCGGATGATGCCATTTGTGAGCTCTGAGGTGTCTGACCACTTCCATTTTGGTGTAAATCCCTTGAAAGAGAAAGCATTTCAGAGCAAGGTGTGATCTGTTCTCCTGGTAGGAGTGATTGACAAGGAATGAATAAACAGTTAAAAGAACTGAATAAATACCACCCTCCTGTTTAAGTCCAGGCATACCCTGGCTGGCACATATATATTCTAATGCGACACTTTAGCCAGGTGCTTTAGTTGTTTGGTAGCAAAAAACATTCCCAAAAAGCCATGTCATAGTTCAATCTCAACTTCTTCTGATAAGAGTTTTCTTTTATAGTAGCATTTTAGTGGTGATTTGAATAAATACAGGGAATTACAGTATTTTGCAAATAGGATATGTTGATATATATATGCAAGGTGATGGAGGCCTCTTGAGTGAAAGCAGGGGCTTTGACAGCAGGTTCTTGGTCAATTGGTGAGGCGAAATGGTTCACTGAATTGGATAACACAGTGCATACACAGTGACTGATTAAATTGATTTGTCCATGGCTACTGCCTACCCTGCTACAGAGGCCCTTTAACCTATTTTCAAACTTTTTCTTTTTTAAACCATTCTAAATACATGTGATATTAAGGGGGAAAAGAAAGTGAAAATGCATTCACAGCTATAAAATTCTGAATTAAGGTAAAATACACGATTTCCAGAATGTCTGCACACTCCCATGTTATACCATATTATACTATACTTATCCCAGGGACAAGTACACTGCTAGAAACCAATGATAAAGATAATAATAAACATCATTCTGTAATATCACCTAAATTGCAATCAATACTACATTTGTGAGTTCTTAGATGTATTTATTGAAATGGGAGAAAGTAAAACACTTAGGGTTTTCTTGTTGATGGTCTTCTTTTGTTTCTCTTAACTGCAAGTTTTACTTACTTCCTTATTATTTTATCCAGAAGGTGTTTAGAATGCTTGTAGTGAAAACATAGCGGAATGCCAGTTAAGAAGACCGAATGCTACTGTTAAATGTGGGGTACCTAACTGAAAATACCTGCAATGATTTGGGGAAAAGTAGTCAGACAGATATTGTTTAATAACTTGCAAATTACTTTTTTAACTATAGAAGAGAAAAACTTGGTGTTTTGGTCTTAGATCAGTATGCTTGTATTTTACAACATATTTAGCATGTCATTTCCCTTCCTATGCTAAGGAAATCAATACTAAGTGATAATGGGGCTTGTACATGCTATTTTCTTTGTGATTCAAGGGGAGCTTTATATTGCGTGTCTCTTCCTGGGTTAGTCTGTGGTATATGCAGACAGACAAATTCCACTGAAAAATCACATCAAACTTCAGTGCAATGGTGACATGGAAGCAGTTCACCTAAAATAATGTTATCGCCGTTGTAGAAGTGCAGAGTTCTTTGTACTGGATTTGGTTTCTTGTTTTGTGTTTCTTATTCATTTTTAGGGAAGAAAAAGCAATGTAATTACAATAATTTCTGAAAGGATAATGAAGTTCTATTCATCATTTAACCTGTTTAAATTATAGATCAGTCTTGTAGGGCATGACAGCATACATACAGCATGCCATGAGTGACTTGTGCTGTATTTTCATTTGTCTGGTCATGAAGAGATAAGAAGAGGTAGGTGCCAGGGATTGTTTCTTGGAGTGAATTTGCAAATGTTAACAACCATTTTGCAGTCTTTTTTAAAATCATGCAGGTTTTATCAATAGCATTTCTTCGCAAGGTAAAGTTCAGTAAGTAAGACTCTGGCTGTACATACAGCTTTGCATGGATTTTGGATAAACTAGTAGTGACCACTTCATACCAGGTGAAATAGTGAAACAGTGCATTGTAACTTCCCAGGAATCTGAAAATTTGAAATATTTTTATGTGGGCTGGAGCCAGAACATGTTGCATTATTTTGTACATATAGTTAGTTATAGTTAACAGACTTTTTTTTAATCCTTAAATTGACTCCACAACCTAAATCTATGTGCAGTTGGGTTTTTTTAAATTAGTTGATTAGGGAAAGCAAAAAAAATTATTTATTTGTTTAGTTCTTTCCAGTAGCATGTTAGATTATTATAAATCAAATGTCTATGCATTCAGTGCAAGTTTTATAAAACAAAGAAACAGAAACCATACAAAAATAGCCAAAATAGAAAGCTCACTGGTGCACATAAGGTCACCATGCCAAAGGCGTGTAATTATTTCTTTGTATCTTGTGTTAGAATAATGTAATCCAATAACTGGCGTTCCTGGTGCGTGTTACAAAGGATTCAATAAGGAATAGCTGGAGATTTCTTCAGGACTCCCCTGGCTTACAAGGTTAATAGAAGAGTCTTTGTGGCTTTCAGCCATGTTTGAGAAGTGCAGCTGAAGGAGGCTCTGCACCCCTCGGCTCCTGGGCAGCGCATCCCCTGGAAAGTTGGCACCCCGGGTCACAACTGTGTGGCTTGGGAGTTTTGAGAGAAAACAAACAAACGCTGTTTTATGACTCTTACCAGGGCTTTACTGATTTTGTTTTGAATTGAAACCGTAAATGCCATTACAGACCCCTTGCCCCCGACTCTAAAGTTTTGGCCCAGAGCCTCGCCTGGCCGTGGCTTGGCTGAGCCAGAGGAGGCGAGGTGCCGGGCCCTCGGACAGAGCCAGAGCTGGGCTCGTGGCAGGGCACCGCGGCCCTCCTCTAAGTTTGGGATTCCCTGGCCGAAAGCACCTTGTCCATCGGGAGCCCGAGCATCTCCGCGCGGCGCGCTTCGCTGTGGCGCGGCCCGGGAGCGGGGCTGGCGCTGGTGCCGCCGCTCCGCGCCCCGCGGTGTTCGCTCCGGCAGCGCTGGAACACCCAACTCGCCGCCCCTCGGTGCTGCAAGTACCGCGGCGAGCAGAGACAGTGGGCCGGCGATGGCTGGAGATCTGGTGCCCTCTAGTGGGGCCGGAGTCTACTCCCGTAGAAAACCTTCCCGCTTGACGCTGCATTGCATAACTAACTCTCTCTTTCTCTCTCTTTCATTTTAGATGCTACAACTGTGGTGGCCTCGACCACCACGCTAAAGAATGTAGTCTACCTCCGCAGCCAAAGAAGTGCCATTACTGTCAGAGCATCATGCACATGGTGGCTAACTGCCCCCATAAAACTGTCTCACAGCAGCCCACTAGTTCTCAGGGAAGACACGAAGCTGAACCGCAGCCTTCCACTTCTGCCTTCCTGAGAGAAGGGGGAGGAATGCACGGCTACTCGTCTCCATCATACTCTCAGGAAGGCAGGTTGGAGGTCTTGGAGCGCTCAGGCAGGTCACCACAGGAAGCTTCGTCAAGTAAGTTGTCTGCATCGCCTGAAGAACCAAACAGAAAGGGGCCTTCTGTTCAGAAAAGGAAAAAAACTTAATGCATTTGTCATAATGTTCCATTTTCTTTACCCTCTTGGGATGTCTACCTCATGCAAGTACAGGGGAAATAATTACATTATCGGTAGCTGACCTGGAATTTTAACTACTGTTGAGTAACTGTGAATATTTTTTTTTCTTTAATAGACAAATCACTCCAAGCAAAATACATTTGAGCAGGGTGCATTATGTTTTACCGTCTGTATGTGTGTATGAGTGTGCATGTGCGTGTATGTATGTGTACATACCTATAAATATATATTTTTCCATCAGACCATTCTCCAACTCCCACAAGACATTACTGTGAAGCAGTAGGCACAGCATCCACAAACGTTCCTGAACTCATTCCTAGAACCTGTTTCCAAACATGTTCAAAAAACAAACAAGAAAACCCAAAAAATCTCACAAATAAACTAAACCTGTCAAACCACACCCAGAACTGAAACTGAGACTGTTACTTCTCTTGTAAATGAAAGGATACTTTCATATTTTAAAGCTGCCATATGGTACTAAAGATACTAAGACATCCCCCATGCCATCAATTTGAGTTATTTTCTTTTTATCTCCACAAAGCATCAAAACCCCTCCCCATGCCGGTGCAGGGCAGTGTCATGACTCAACATGGCTCATTGCCACCACTGTTGTTGGTGAGGGGTTTAAAGCTCCAGAAGAGACAATGAATGTGTAGTTTCTGTGCTGGTTTCTCAACACATTTTGTTAAATTAATATGGTTGTAACTGTAATTTAGATGTCTGTTGTGTAGGGGAGAATGTATAAGTTGTTACCAAACAGACCCTTTTGAGTGGTATCAGGATACTATCCTGTTTAGCCCTTTGTATTCTGTGAACATTTAGGGGACCTTGGTGGCAGTAGTAGCAGCAGCAGCAGCAATTTCTCTTGATCCCAAGTAGTACTCCTCAGCTTGAAGGGTCTTCTCCCTTGTTTTTGCTGAAATGCCATGGAGAGAACTCCCTAGGGATTTTTGTTGTTGTTGTCTGAGTTTTAAACAAAACAAAATGCAAAGTTAATGAGATCCTGGGCTAAATAGTTTCTTAAGAAGAAAGGTTGATGGGTACTTAGATCAGGATGTTTGGGATTGCTTGGTCAGCCTTCCTTGCTGATGATACAGCATGTGTGCAGACCAGCCTGAGTGAAGGGACCTGCACATTTTTCAGAAGCCCTGGGCATCATCTGCTTCTTGTGAACTGGAGGCTGTTGTTGACCAGCCTTTGTCCACAGTGCACTAGGACCACACACTTCTGTGTTAAAGAGGAGAAAGATTGGTGGCCTTAGAGTGAGGCTCCCTGGGCTGCAGGCCTTGCTCGGGGTTAATAGAATTGGAGCCTATCAAAACTTCAAGTCGCTTTCCATTTGTAACTTCTGAATTACCAAGTCATACGTAAGATAACGTACTCTGACAAATCCCATTGTGGATGTAAGTTAATTAGAGAAACCTGTATAATCCTTAACATTGGCAATAAACACAGGCTGTTAAAGCTTGAAAGTGTCGGGTAGGTTTAAGCTCGGATAATCAAACTAAAGAAACAGCCTGCATGAAAGGCTACAGTGAGCCAAAGTCCCACCCGTGGTAACTCTTTTGCAGCCGATAGTTACAACAGGTATGCAGCTGGCTCCTTAGGTGGCCTTCCCCTTCCCACTTGTCCTGCCAGATGAGACTTTTACTGGTGCTGCTGCTGCTTCAGTAAAGAGGTAGTAATCAAACGCCTCAGTGAAGGGCACAATTTCAAGAGAATTATTTTGTGTGAATTCCTTGCCAGTGTTTGTGAGAATCTTGAGGTTTATACTGAAGTTCTCAGTATGCTAATGCAAAGCTTACCTTTGACGATATTGAATGTGATATATCTATAGAGAACTTCCTTGCCTTACGTAAGGATAGTAAACTTATTTAAATTATGTAGACAAATCAAAGTGGCATTGCTTAACCTTCTAGTTGGTGTAAAAACCAGGTTAAACAGCAAAGATGCAAAACTTAGGTCACTTTGAAATTCTAAACCAAAGTTCCTTATAGAAATAGGCAGTTGTGGATTTGAAAACTGGTCATTCCCTGTTTATATGTAAGAAGTTCAGAGCTGTGATAAGGAAATATTTTCAACATGCAGATTGTTATTGGTGCTGTTTAAAATCACTGTGCACACCAAAGTCAGACTGAACTGCTAAGAGCACATACCAAACCCTATCTTATTATTAAAAGCTTGAGGTTTTATTTTTATATATTAGAATGTTATCACTGTTACATAACATACTCAGGACAAAGAACTTTGCTCAGGGAATATACCATGTAATATTGGTTTTTCTTTACAGAATAGTCTACAGACCTGCTTACTCAGAACAAACCAAATAGTCTTATACTTTTTTATCTCTATATAAGTATTATGTACTGATATTAGTAACTACCTCTGAGTTGACATAGACCTACGTTTCTGATAATCAGATCTGAGCGTTTTGTATTATAAGTTCCTGTGAAATGATAAAGTGGTATTCTGTACTGGTGTTTATGTGAGCATCTGTGTCTTTACATTCACAGGGTCTGAGTTTTCAGATATGCTGGGCAACCACAGCTCCCACTGACTTTCAGTCGGAGTTGCTGGTGCTTAGCTTTTCTAGGAGGGGAGGAATGTAGGACGGAGGGGTGGAGGGGGAAGAATAAAAACACTGAAACATCAAACCTACTTATTTACATAGGTGACAATAAAATTATTTTTCTGTTTACAGCAAAAGGCTACCTCATATTTACTGCATAAACACACCTTTGTGCTGCTCTAGCCTTAAAGGTGGCTGTTGATCTATGGTACATACTTTTTATCTGTACTAAATATGTAACTGTATAGTTCACCACTGCAGACATTATGGCAAATACTTGTTTAAGATGAAGCATCCATTTGAAATTATGAGACATTTCCAAACATTTCTTTGACGTTTTTTATTTTTCTATCTAGAGGATTATGGGCACTGTTCACAAAAATAAATATAGCTCCAGAAGAGACAAAAATGTACATTCGTTAAGTTAAACATATATAGCAGCATAAGCTGCAGCAGGGAACTACTTAGCACTGGGCTGCAGTAGGAAAAAATCTAGTTATACTCCTTCAATAGGCTGATTCAAATAAGCAAAAAACCTTTTAAAGGAGGAGGAACAGACTAAGTTTAGGATTCTTCCTTCATGTCTAAGGACAAAATTAATATTCTGCAGCGTTTGCTCAGGCTAGATTTCCCCCTATTCACCAGCTTGTCCTTGCCAGAATGCTTCACAAGAAAACTCGTTAAGAGTAGAAATAGTTCAAATATCTGCTTAGAGAGATATATTTTTCTCCTAACAATAGTGGAGATAAGGTTAAACCCGGAGCAAGAATCTCTCTCCCTCCCATTTCCACACCCCAGAGTACTCAATTTAATTGTAAGAGACACTGTGAGGTATTTTTTACTCTTCCCCAAGGAAAGGTCATGATATTTAATTACATGCTACAAAAGTTAGGCCAAGAGGAAGACTTATATTTGGAGAAAGAGCCAAATAACTTTTTGCTGCAATTAATGGTAAATCTGGCATTGTAATACCATTTGCAATATTTTGCTTTTAGCCAGCTTTCAGGGAGTGCCAAACATCACATTTGGATCCTACAGCTTCCCTTTGCAGGCCACCTTTTTCAGCCATTTTATTCTGTACCAGTGTTATCCTGGAGTTCCTTATTGGTCATACTTAGTTTTGTTAATAGAGCCCCATAAAAAAAAAAGTGCTTATAGATCTTGTAACATTCTTTGTAAGAAGAATTATAAAAGAACATGGGAAATCTCATCGAGTCTTAAATTTAATTTAATTAATTTATCTGTAAGAAATGTTTATCATAAAAAATATATATGTATTCCCCGGTGTTAGATATAAAAGTAATTGGGAAGATATGTACATGTGCAGATGCACTGATTCTAATTTTCTAGAAGTCTTAATGAGATTTGAGTATTGCTTTAGGAACAAGAAGAGCCTTGTTAAATGCATCGGTCTTATTTTGCTTAGTATATCAACAGCCTCTTCTTTAAGATCCGGTGGTTGTGTTACCCCTGTTACAACTGTAGAGGTTGATCTATGAACACATGCTTCTTTTTTTCCTGTATAAACCGGAGCTGTATATTAGCAGCTGTGGCAGTGTTTTTCTGAGAATGTTGAAGAGTAGCAAGGTATTTGCTACCATTGTCATTGAACGAAATTCATGAGCAACCATCTTTACAAAGGATAATGGTTTTGACTACCTCTTGAATTACTAAGTTAAGCAACAACTGTCTGACAAACATCACCAGACTGGCTTAAACTAGTATGTGTTGCTTGTGGTAATAATAAAAATAACCATACTAGAGACCAAAGTGAACACTGATTTCTATATGTCTTTAATACTGTGTCTTATCTAGTGTTTTTAAATTATCTTCTGTAGCATAGATTACCTCATTGTCCATTTTGACTTGTATGTTGTTTACAAGGTGAAATAAAAGAAAAATCACTTGAATTTTGTGTTTTAAGAAAAAGACCGCGAGTTGAAGTTTTGAAGATCATTTCACCTGTTTACTGTCTTGAGGGACTAAAGCACTGATTGCCTTTCTACATATCATGTATTTTATATTCTCATTTCATGCCTAATGTCTTTTTTTTCCTGTCAGTCATGGATATTGTGAGGTTTAAAAGATTTACTTGATTAAAAATAAAACATATAACGTTGGCATTTACAATGAGCCTTTGAGATTTGCTTTATTTGCATGGTAAACACGCACTGCACAGCCACTGGGCAATTTTCATTTGCACCTGTGCTCACTTAGTTTTGGGATATTGCTTTCAGAAAATATAATTTTAGTTATATAAACTATTGTTGGGAGGAGGGAGGAATAAATGATTAATGCATACGTGGATCATACTAACAGTGCTGCAGCAATTGCAGCCCAGACTCCATTCAGCTATCGAAATTAAACTGCAAAATTATAGCTTTTGGTACTGTGAGAATACACTGGTCATTAAAGTTATCAGGCATTTGGCTTATTCTCTGGGATGAAAAGCTTTTGGTGTTTTAAGCCTCATCCCATTTTAATTACTTCTTCCATAATCTGTAAGCTTGTACATACCTATTTCATGCTAATTTAAAATGAATTGGTGTTTCTTTTTTAGATAGAAAACTGCTGTCATTTTTCATTATCTGGAAATTCCTTCTCTAAATTACATAAAGTATATTAGTGAGTTGGATAGCAATAGCTCATCATTCTGTATTAAAATATTTAAGGGCTTGTGTATGCCAGCTCCAGTGCTTCTGTTTCTACACATGTAGGTGATTAATAGCAGAATTTAACAGTCTCTGCTAAATACAGGGCAGAAAATATTTTTTCTATTTGTGCAAACACCTGCATGAAAGGGTTACCATCTACTACTCTTCTAGTCATGAAACACTTCCATTTACTTCCCCTCACCTCACCCCTGTAATTCTTGGCCCCAAAAAAGAGTGAGCTGTGAAGATGTGTCCAATCACATCCTGTCATGTCTGCACCTTCCCCCCCCAACCTGTAGCCAAATGATTTTGTCACTTTCCTGGAATGTGGGAAGAGGTAATTCAATCCCCTTGACTAAGATCCCCTACGTGTCCCCCTTCTTGGGTCAGTCACGAGCAGCAAGGCTATCTTTAAAACGTCTGATGAGTGTGTTCTCTGAAGAACACAGTTCACACCATGTTGTTACATGTGCTCCTGGCTGGCCTGACCCCAGTGCTTCAGGGAATGGGAAGGGACTCCTTATGCATGCCACCATCCCACTGCTAGAGCACTCTACAAGATGACACAGGCAGGAGCAAGCAGTGAGCAGCTCTGGCTGTGATCAGATGTAAGAAGCCCTTGGTACAAGTGAAATGGAGAAACTTCCTCTCCAGCAATATCTAATGCTGACTGAAACCAAAGCACCTGGAAGAGCAGCAACACCTCATCTCCCACATGTGCAGGCCTCCCTCCCAGAGCCACTAGAAGTCAGCAGTCTTTGTCCTTTCAGCAGCTCCCCCAGGACAGTTCAGAATACTGTCTTCATGTTATAGCCAGGAAGTACTGTCCTGTGCATTAGGCAAAGGCAGATCAGCAGCAGTACCTAAATCCACTGCTACAAGCCAAGGCCTCTTAACCTTGCAGAGAAGTTGTCACTGCCATGTGGCATTAACAACAACATTGATTCATGTGAACAAGAAAAAATCCTTGGGTTGAAACTTCCAAATGAGTCAACAGAGTAACATCAAAATCACAGCAGCCTTTTGAAATAATAATAAAAGCAGTGTGTTCATTTTCAGGGTCTTGGGATGCATGCTTCCAAGCTGTTTCCAGCCTTTCTGTCACCCTAAGTGCCAAAACAAATGCAGCCATTTTTGGAAGAATTGGTTTTTGTTTGTTTTTTGCAATCTGTTGGGACCAGGAGCCGTTTACACAAACCAGTCATTTCAAAATTACTCATAATTTATGAAAGACTCCGTACCTATCTCTTTCGCTCCACACCAGTCCACTTTTCCCTGATAATAAAAATATCCCAGATGCAAATAATTTCGCTCCTTTCGTTTACATAATTAGCACTCTCATTTCCTGAATAGTTGCATAGGAAGGCACTCTGTGGTGGAGAGGATGTTCATTCTGTGGATGTCCTCCTCTTGTTTACTAGTATAATCTAGATGATGCCCTCATTAATTAAAGTAAACACCTTTTCAGCAAAGCGCTCTGCTGTTCCCAGTGTCATCTGCTGCCTGCAATGCTGTTGACCTCCAGGACAACCAGTCCCCTCAAGAGCAGGTTACTCTGCACCAGTTATTATTTTTTTACAAGCATTGCCCACTGTATGATTGCAGAAGAGTTGCCATCAAGCCCCAGGCACCTTTTCAGGCTGCTGATGCTCAGTTAACATGCAGCTGATCAATTTTTGTTTGCTGCCTGTTCAATATTTGGCCCCCGGCGTTACTTGCTGCACAACACTTAGCCTAAATACTCAGAGCTGGAGTAGCCAGACAGTTCAAAAAACAACAAAGATGGACTGGTGGTGTTACTCCTGCTGTACCAGCCATGAGAAGGTGGACTAGGCAGAAAGAATAACAAGTACTGAGCTTAGGTATCCATCCAGGTTTAGATGCTTACAACTCATTTATTTCCAAATAATCCAGAATTCAAAGTGAGGAAGTACCAGTTGTTTATCTAGTTTGACCTGCTGCATGGCACAGGCTATTAAATTCAGTGCAGTTACTATGGCATTGAATTTTAGCACTCAGCTTTAACTGGAGCCGTGTTTGCTTGGGTGCTTTAGAGCATATTTTCCACTTGGGCTTCAGATCAGGCCTGACTGCTTTTGAGAAAATAAGAGATGCTCTGTTCCATGACAGCTTGGTTTAATCACCTGTTGCTAACAAGTAGTGCCTCATTTCCAGTTCCACTGGCCTCAGCTTCCAACTTTGTCCACTATAGTAAAAAGTCCTATGTGCACCAGTAAGAAAATTCAACCCTCTTTTTTTTTTTTCTTTTTAAAATTATAGACAAGACATATTTTTTTGGAGCAGGGGGGGGACTGGGGGTTTTGGTTATTTGTTTCTAAATGTGGAGCTACCTCTTCATCATAATTTTGAGAAACTCTCTACTTACCTCTTTCACAATTCTTCTTTATGCTGGAATAGCACATCAGCACTGGCTTTAAAATAATCCTTGTTGCACTGCCACAGTCTTGGTCTTCAGTATCCTATATCCTAGAAAACTAGTTCTTTTGTCTTCTTTCTCTTTTAGAAATGTGCTGGATTATCATGCACTAGCTTCTTTAAAGCAATTAGCCAAAAACACCCCACCGAACCAAACCAAAAAAAAAAAAAATTAAAAAAGAAAACCCAAACCACTTCACTTTGAGCATCCAAAATCTTTGCAGCAACTAGAAAAATGTATAGAATATCAGAATAATGTATAAGTAAAATTTGGAAGTATTTTGGGAGCTGCCTACGAAAGAAAGCCAAAATGCCGTTTCTCCCCCCAAGGCAGCACAGCAAGGGTGGGGGCTTGAAGCACAGCAAGTTCCTTTCCATTCACTCCCCATTTCTTTCATCTCTCCTTGACCTACACTGACAGCTGTGACAAAAAGTCACAGTCAAGCCTGCTGAACCGTAACTTCTTTGGAGTTTCAAGCCTGAGAGTTTCTGAAAAGCAGCTGTCTTGCACAAAGCTGCACAGAGAGGAGCAGAGGCTGCCCCCACAGAGACTCTCTGCTCGGCAGCCACAGCGTGGGAGGGTGAAGGGGACAGGCACAAGCACCACTCCAGCAGTCCCTGAGCCCTACGATCTGTGCCTCTGTCAGTGAAAGCTAGGGGAATTAAAGTAAAAAGAACTGCAGGAACAGACATATGGTTTCAGTACCAGGTGATTAAAAAAAAAAAAAAAGAAAAGTAAAGAAAGAAAAAAAGAGGGCAAGGTTTTCTAGCCCCTCTGACCCAAGAATATGAAAAATATAGGATTACTGGCAGCTCCTGGAGTTTGAGGACAGCCTATCAGGAGGCTTCAAGGAGCAGCAATAGGCTCAAGTCCCCTTCCATCTGTT
Source organism: Corapipo altera (assembly GCF_003945725.1). NCBI lineage: Eukaryota > Metazoa > Chordata > Aves > Passeriformes > Pipridae > Corapipo > Corapipo altera. Next base: position 6,825,042 of record NW_020884874.1, read on the forward strand.
TCAGTAATGCTCCATTTTCAGACCAGGGACTGCAGTTTGCTTCTCCGAATGGCTCATGAAGAAGTGATAGCCCTGAGTTGACCTGAATACTAAAAGCTACAGCCTTTTTCCCCTGCCAGTGCTGGGTTTGCATGGCAAGGTTAAGGTTAGGGGTGGTAAGGGAGCAGTATACAGAGGTGGCTTTTGTGAGGAACTGCTAGAAGCTTCCCCCATGACTGACAGAGCCAATGCCAGCCAGCTCCAAGACAGACCTGCCACTGGCCAAGGCTGAGCCCATCAGCAATGATGGCTGTACCTCTGGGATAACAAATTTAAGAAGGGGAAAAATACCCTTCACAATTACTGTTGGAGAGAAGGAGAATATGAGAGAGAAGCAGCCCTGCAGACACCAAGTTCAGTGAAAAAGGAGGGGGAGGAGGTGGTCCAGGCACCAGAGATTCACCTGCAGCCCATGGTGAAGACCACGGTGAGGCAGGCTGTGCCCTTACAGGAGGTCCATGGTGCAGAGATCTACCTGCAGCCCATGGAGGACCCCATGCCAAAGCAGGTGGATTCCCAAGGGAGGCTGTGACCCCATGAGAAGCCCACACTGGAGCAGGCTTCTGGCAGGACCTGTGACCCTGTGGAGAGAGGAGCCAACTCTGGAGCAGATTTGCTGGCAGGAATTGTGACCTGGTGGGGGACCCAGGCTGGAGCAGTCTGTTCCTGAAGTTTGCATGCCATGGAAGGGAGGCACACTGGAGCAGTTCATGAAAAACTGCAGCCTGTAGGGATGACTCATTTCACTGGAGAAGTTTATGAAGACTCAAAGGTCTTCAGAAGGTCTCTCTTCTGTGGGAGAGACCCATGCTGGAGCAGGGGAAGAATGTGAGGATTCCTCCCCCTGAGGAGGAAGGAGCAGCAGAAACAACCTGTGATGAACTGACCACAATCCCCATTCCTCATTACCCATCCCCCTGCACCACTGGTGGGGAAGAGGCAGAGATTTTGGGAAAAAAATTAAGCCCAGAAAAAGGGGTGGGGGGAAGGTGTTTTTAGGATTTAGTTTTATTTCTCATGAACCTACTCTGATTTGATTGGCAATAAATTACACTATTTTCCCCAAGCTTAGTCTGTTTTGCCTGTGACAGTGACTGGTCAGTGATCTCTCCCTGTCCTTACCTTGAACCACAAGCTTTTCATTACATTCTCCCTCCCCTGTCCAGCTGAGGAGGGGAGAGGGAGAGCAGCTTTGGTGGGCACCTGGCATCTAGCTAGGGTCAGCCCACGACACTGCCCAAAGTCAAGAGAGGCTAAGAACATTTCATCCTGAGCCAGTACTACTGAGAAACAGCCACCTCTAAAGAACACCCCTCCTCTGGGTGCTGCACTCTACGTAAGAGCTCACCATAGCCCAGCTGGATGAAGGCCATATACTGCAAAGAGAAAGGTAAAAATTTGTTCCTAAAACCTCACACGGATTCCAGAAATCAGCAAGGGAGGACCTGAAAATCCAGCTGCTAGACCAGATAGCAGCATCTTTATAGGTAGTGATGTAAAACCTCTCTTACTTTGTATGCTCACAATTTCCTGCTGTGCAAGTTGACAAAGTAGCAAAGGTAGGCCTAGGGATCTTTGCAATTTGGCTGCAAGATCACATTTTCTGAGCATTCTGGCAACTGATAAGTTTTTGGGGCTGGGAATGACAATACGCTGACCTATCTCTGAGACTTAAACAGGTATTTTTCTCTGCAAACACAAGAGGTTTTTCAATTCAACATCACTGACAAGGCTTTCCACAGCAGGAAATTAGAACTGATTTCCAGGCAAAATTTTTCAGAGAAAAAAGCCTATCTGCCTCTTTTTTTCATGGTTACATGGATTTGAAGTACTACAGCAAGGCATAGACACAACAGGAACAGGGAAGGTAATGAAAGAAAACACACCAATCGGCACAGATCTTGAGCCCTTAAGTAGCACGAGGCATTTATTAGCTTGCAGCTAAGACCTATGAGCAGTTGCTAGAAAAACCTTGTCACCTTCATGAGTTACACAGGGACATGCTACACTCACTCAAAATCAAAACAAAATCATCCATTTCCCGGAACACTACTAGCACAAAGCATAAGTGAAGTGACAGGGTACAAGAAGAAAGGGCTGATGGAAGAATAAAGAAGGTCAAGAGTCTCTTTCAATTGGTTTCCTCTGGCTACAGAGAGATTTTGGCAGGTCCCAAGAGCCATAGGGCTCCTGGGGTCACCCGGAGCCCCCAGCAGAGCTTCCAAGGCCCGTGCCAGCACCGCCAGAATCCACCCGCACTCATCACCCGGCGTCTCTTAAGTGTCCATCTAACCTATTGCTTATGAGCCTGGCTTTGTCCCCACTGAGTCAAAGGGGGAAGGATTTGGGTCACTGTGAGCTTTTGTTGGAAAGGTTCCCTAAATTAGCTCCTCTATTTGAGATAAAAGAAAGAAAGAGGTCCATCTTTATTTTCCCCATTCACTCACCGTAATTACTCCATCTCATCCCTGTCTGCTATTCACTAGCTCTCAGCAAGGCCCCGGCAGCCAGGTCACAGGTCAGCGTGGAGGACAAGTCCCCGCTTCCCTGAAAAGGATTGAAATGTCTTAAGCACAGCTTCAGCAGCTTCCAGAATGTGCCAGTTCCTTCTGAAAGAGCAGGCTTGGTGAACCACACCAGCAGTGACATGGTGAGGAGACCACAGGTCTGGAAATCACTGCTCCTGCACTTCGTTCTCTGGTCGTCACTTGGTTTGCTCAGGGACTCAGGGGAACAGTTAATATACCCCAGGTCTCTTTATAGTGCATTGCTTTATTTCTCCAGATTATATAGCAAGGCACTTGCCTTGCGAATTTTCAGATGTACTCATCTGCCTCATTTGTATCTTTATTTTTAATTCAATGCCTAATTTTGCTGTTGTTGTTATTAATGGCCAAAGGGAAATTTTTCCTTTTTCTCTAAGGCCTGGGAGAAGATCTTACCTGTACATTTAATATTACAGCTAGTACTTGACACGTACACAGATGTTCAACAGCCACTCTTCTTATGACACTCTTCTTATGACACAAGTTCTTCTATTTTGAGTCTTTTACATAGAAAGGATTTCCTGAAACTATTAAGTTTAACAATTATAAAAACACTTCCTCTTGAGTTCCCATATAGCAATAGCTGCACCAGAAGCCAAATCCCCAGATTACACTCAGCCAGCCAAAAGAATCGTGATTTATTATTCCTGCACCTCTGCATTCCAATACCTGCTATGAAGAACTAGGAAAACCAGATTAACCATAGCAAGTATTCATAACAAACTATTGCCAGTAGGCCACAAGTTTGGACACATTGGACTCTGCTCTCCAGGCCTGTGTTTGCTGAGGCACCACAGGGTCACGGCTAATGTCCCTGTAGGATGACCTCTTACTTTTTACTTCTACACTTCACTTATATTCCAACACAAGCACTGTACTATTTTTCTCTTCTTTCTACCATGCTGTCAGCTTTATCCCTGATGGAAATTGGCAATAGATAAAACAGGATAACTGGTGTTATTATTACAAGATTCATGTATTTTTGTATCACTCTTCCAGACAGCTCCTCTCCTGAACCACATCCAGATGGATATTATCCATTTCAGTTGAAGCTCAGGATGGGATTTGCATTCAGCAGTGAAAATGCCCTAATGAGGCTAAATCTCACCTGCGGTTCTTACATCAGTGACCTTCCTCCTCTGAAAGGGAGTCTAAAGCCTTGGTCATGGGTCCAGCCCTGTTCCCCACTCTCAGTACTGATGGGAGGATGGAAAGTGCCCTCAGATGGCATGAAGCTAAAAGGGATGGCTGCAGGCACTTTAGAAGATAGGATTAGAGTAAGAACATATGCATTTAGCAGGGTGGATTTCAATAGTGGCAAGCAGGGTTCAGTACCTTTCCAGAGGACACAGTGTACCTGCAGATAATTTGGCAGCATTGGGATAAAAAAATAGAAAAATTGTGATGGGTCAGCTGCTGCATGTGTACCTATAACACGTAATTGTTGCTGAAAGAAGTTTGTTTGAGAAGACACACATCAAAACATCATAGAAGACAATCTCAGGGAATTCTGGCATCAGTGCCAAGAACCCAGCTGGAGCAGCTTTTCTTGTTGAACGTACCACACCATAAGGTGACAGCCTCAGATACAACAAATAAATGCAAAATAATGCAGCTGTGGGCGTAGGCTGAAAAAAGGAGATGTTGTCTTTCTTTTAACAGCTTCCTTTTGCAGGGAAGGCTGGCTCAAAGGGACTAACAAACAGTTGTTCTGCAAGTCCAAAGAAGAGTGAAAAAAAACCAAACACAAACCCCAGTTTCCTTAGCAGCACTTTTAAACAGGTCAGCAGCAAGTGAGCACTGAACACCCACCTCTCTGACCTTATGAGAGGGGATTCCTAGGTTGGGCCAGAGAAGCCCTGCCCCATTCTGAAGGGATAGGGGCCACTGGGGAAGAGAAGAGCTAGATGGAATCTTGAATGCCTTAGGACTGCCACAGCATTACCTGCCAAAAATGAATCTGTTGCCTTGCTGCTATGCTGCACAGTGTACCAAAATCCTAACAAGACAGGTTTTGATGAGAAATATACCATTTACCTGGCCATGAGAGCAACACTCTGCAAGAGGTCTGCTGCAGATGCTGAAGATGTCTTTAATAACAGCTCAGTAGGTATTATCTTTTCCTCTTCACAGTACAAGCCAGAGTTGGGCTTTGGTATTAGTGCATTACAGCTAATATACATAGAATTTAGTCAGCAGAGCTGGTAAGAAAAACAAAGAGACTGTGAGAAAACACATAAGAAGGTATGTGCATAAGAGGGTTTGATTTTTCAAACTGAAGTTTAGTTTAGTTTAGTGCTGGAAAGTGCCAGATGACAATGTAAATTCTCCAGAAACATTTCTCCTTTTGGAAAAGAAGAATTGTTTTTTTCCTCACTGCAAGAGCTATTAAAACATTTCCTATACTGTTTGTATACATCGTCTCCTTTTTTTTCAGGCTGACTCTGTTGGGAATTTCCATTAATTTCAGCAGTCAGCACTTTTTAGTACTTCTAAATGCACTGTATAGCATGATAAATACGATGCTGGACAAGAGCAGAACTCAGATTAGCTGCTTCAAGACACAAATAGCTGAGTGATCATTCTTTCCATGACATGATTAAGTGACTGCACAATTGATTTTTTTGCCTTGTCTTTCCTCAGGAGGCACCTATCTCAGAGAGGCAGAGAAAGCATCTCCAAGCAGAAGACAAGAGTAGAGAAGAGAGATGGGAGATTTAGTTGTGCTGTTGCCTGTGGTACACTGTTGTAGCTATAGGTTTCTCTAATGGGAAGATCTGTCTGGGGAAGTTGTGCAGGGGCAGCTTACAGATCTACCACATAACAGCACAGTTCTGTTCACTTTAGTAGTTTTCCCCAAAAGTCTGTGATCAAAACTATACTTAGGCACCCCTAGAGCAACGTTGTCTCAATTGCTTACTTTGGGCACCAGGAGACATCCTAAGCTCATCTGGCTCATCACCAAGCCTGAAGCTTGCATGGGCTTCCACAGTCTTTGCCATATCAACATTTCCAACTGTAATTTTTTTTCTTTTTTCTTCCCCACTGATATCAACAGCATTTGCAAAAAGCATGGGAGGTTTCTCCCCAGCAGAGGCTGCTGTTTGTCTGCATTCTTTAATATGAGCAATTTTTAAGATTGTTTTCCTCTGATGAGCAAAACTGCACAAATTCCAGGGTGCTCTCTCACATAACTTGTCTCTATTACGTTCACCAACAGTCAATCAGAGCTCATCTATATTCATACCATCGGGCTGCGCTGGGAGAAACACTTGTGCTGGCTGAGTGCACTCTGGAAGCAGTTTAGGGACAGACTTGGCCTTAATGCAACCTCCCAGGTTTACCTTCCCTGACTCTGACAAGGTACCTGTAGCAGAGAAAAGTTTCCAATTCAGTTCTCTTTGTTGCTTCCATTTTTAGGGCAACATTCAGAAAGCAATCAGTTTTCTGAGAGGTTTATGATGAGTGGAGATAACATTTAAAAGCAGTTTCCATCCATTAAAATAGTCAACGTAAAAATAAACTGGTTTGAGTGTGTGTGATGTAAAAAACTTGTGGACAAACTGTAATTAGCTCCAACTGACAGAAAAATGGGAAAATGTCCACAAAACAAAAATGCTGTGATCTTAACATTTACTAATGCCTAAAAAGATGTCTCTGAAGTTCTCCCTCTCAGCAGTACAAAGGATTTCTATCTTCCTCCCCTGAAAGTGACTGCATGCCTCATGCCTCCACAGTCATCCCAAGGCCCTTAGGGGTCAGGATAATACCACCTTCAGATCCAATTTAGCCAGGAGCAGGTGTGCTCCGTGCCCTTTCTAAGGCTTAAGCCAGAAACTGAGCCAAAGACTAGTGTCACTTGCCAGCTCTCCTGAGTATGCCTGCATGGAGAAGCAGCCTAAGAGACCAGGTTGTGAACTTGACTGGAAAATCAAATTTGCAGCCTTTTGAAAGGGATTCCCTCCTCCCTTATCTCTCTGTGGACCTATGACAGCTTTTGAAAAATTAAACAATGCGGAAATGGAGAGAAAAACATAGATCATTGTTTGGTTCTCTAAGTAAACCATAGTCCTCATAAAGTGTTCCTTGAAAGCCTAACTAAGTACTTGCAGACATAACTGATGAAACCCTGGAAATTTTTAGCCATAAAAAGTTTTTATAGAAAAAGCTTTTCATAAAGATTTGGAGAGAAGCCCAAGTACACTGAAAGATAAAAAAAGCACAAACTCCAGAGGAGTTTTGTGTGATCAGGGAAGTAATTTTTAAAAAACTGCAGCAGAACACGCTTTCTTCAGCATTTAAAAGCTTAGAAGATTCATATTTTTTTTACAGTATTTTGGCAGACAACATCTATACTATTAACAAATGCCTTAGTTTACTGGAAAAGGATAGAACACTGAGTGACAGCAAACACAACAGTATTGATGGAATAGCATACAACTGGATGCATATGAAGAGGCATTGTCTTTGATCTGTTCTTTGCTACGAAGGATGACAGGGAGTTGTTATCCCAAAAGCACTTTGCACAGGAAATAGGATGTGGCTGTAACAGATATTAATCTCCCAGGAGAAAGCTAAGGAGGAATTCAAGCATGGTAAATTGCAGTGACTGAACAGTATTCAGCTACAGTAGGTGTCTGGAGATTGCAATACTGCTTACACTCATCCATGTGCAAAGCCCTAATTTCTACTTTACCTCTGACTTAGGGGTCTTAAAGAGGTTCCTGGAAAAAAAAGCTCTCAAGGCTTCTAGAGGTAGTTAGCAAACACACAGGCATAGCATGGGACAGCTGTATCTTAGATTTGTAACTTATTTTATGTGCATTAAGTGTTAAGTAGAAATTCTTGTGAACTAAAATGCAACTAATATTTAAGTTCACTGAAAATGCTTTATTTTATCAGTAGCCATAATGTCATCAACTGAAAAGCAGTTTGTTCTGTTAAAAGGCCCAACAAGAGCCTATCAACTTTTGCAGTGTTGTTGAGCCACTCCATAGTGCTCTCCTTATTGAAAAAAAAAAGAGTAGAGACCATATTGCAATCAATATCAAGTGATTCCAGAACTTTTGCCTTTGTACTGCATCTCTGCACTCGCTAATGACTTTCATATTATCATCAGCATGGTCTCAGGAAGTTTACATGCCAGGGCTAATTAGCTAGGATGGTTTGTCTTCTCTTATTAATCCCCTAAGTACTGAAAACCCATTCCCCTTTAAGCAGAAGCAGCTGTGACCAACATGGCATCAGAGATGCAAACCCAACATTTTACTGGGAAGTACTTGCTACCACATTTCCGAGAGAATAATTAAAGTAACTGTTGCTGTAATTCCAGTAATAAGGTTAAAATATGTTGCTACAATTTTGCTTCCCAAAACCCCATTCAAATGATTTGTGAATGTACCTGTGGTAGCCTGTCATGCCCAATGTTCCTCTAGAAATTGCTGCCTTCCACATGTGAAAATACTTTCCAAGCCTGTAATTTGCAATAGGCTCTACCTAGATGCCAAAAATTTTCTGAAGAACCAAGTCGTTGGCTTCTAACTGTATAATTGTATCAGTATTGCCGCTCTTTTATTTTTTTGTTTATTGAAACATTTCTTTTGTTAGATCTTTGTTTTGCTTACTAAAGCAAATATCAAGTAAAGTAGCCTATTTTCCATAGGGAGATTATAATTCAGTTACTCTTATTTCTTGAAGGGAAATAGTATAGGGAAAAAAAAAAAAAAAAACCGAAACAAAGAGGCATTTAATATTTGCATACCAGTTCAACACATTTTTTTTTTTTTTAATTTGTAATTTTGGCTTGTTTGTTAAATAACCATTTCAAAACCAGGGTTATCTAAACTACATTTATATTATCGAAATAGTTTTGATTGTTAATTAACCTGTTCTACACTTGGTGTTTACTGCAAATATCCCTCATGGACTAGAACCTGACAGCTGGTTTTCAGCCTGTAGAAACATCATGTGGGTCATGACTAGTGTGTTTCTTCACATTAATTGAGGTCTAGTAGTTCACTAGCTACATCACTGAAGCATTTTTTACATACATGACTTCCTGAGCCCTGGGCCACAGCTGATTTTCTGAATCCTCTCTAAATGCCCAGATTAATCTTTTGAAGCTTTGGCCAATTTCTTCGAAGCGGATTTACCTCCTGGGGTAGGAGCACACAAGCTCTTGTGGGTGTGAGTTACAGTTCAGACAGCTCCACATGAGGTTCATTCCACACAATTTAAGAGTGAGGCAAACAGTGCTTTGCTGTGAGAGTGGGACAGATCCTTAAGTGAATCTCTAAGACAATTCTTAATAGAGCTAATTGATATCATTTAATTCAGTCTCTCTGACAAACGTGGTACTCAAGATGCATTTTTTTATATATATAAATTCATTGAAATCACAGAATTCTTTAAGAACAAAACAAAACATTTTAGTGAAGTACCTTCCACTTTTTTCCCACAGGCATTCTGGTTAGCAAAAACAACTATTTGCTAGTATAATTCACATCTGCTGCATAGTTACAATTATGACCAACAGAACACGAAGTTCTGATTTAAAAACATATGTTGTTTTATGTCTGATTTACTAATCAGACCTTGAAATGAGCTAACAGTTGGTTGACAGCCCATCCTCTACCCCTGCACACAAACACTCATCTTTTAAGTCTGAATAATTACAGGGTGTTTTTCCTTAACTTCTGCAAAAGCAATGGAAAGAGGTACCTCATTCAATACAGAAAATCATTCTATAGTCCATTTTAACTTCTGTTGTCTGAGAAAAACTCTATTTGAAACAGCAGGGATAGAAGTAAACAGACTCTGCACGTTGTGTTTACCAAGTGAAGTTACTTCCTATTAATTTTACCCATTTATCAGGAATTTTTAAATTTCCATTTATGTATTTTCAGGTAATAAAATGTATCACTTCTGGTAAGCTAACACAGCTCTCATAATTTGCCATGTTACTGCTGTAGCAATCCTTAGCACGTGTGATGCTTTGAGGGCATAAAGATAACTTCGTTCTTGTTCCCAGGCAGCAGACAAAGGTTCCTGGTCCTGAGCCGGGGAGACACAATGGGTGCACAGAGCCCAGCTCCTGCAGGGCCTCCCTTATTATTAAGACAAATTCTGTTCAGGAGATGCAGTCTCTCCAGGCACTGTATATTGACTGAATTGATAAAAACACATGAGAAATGGTTCTGGTGGAGAAGGAAGAAGTAGGAACTGCTAATTTTACTTCAGCCAGTCTGTGTTTTCTGGTTATTGCTAAACTGCATGAGCTCTATTCTACCAGCCTGGTTTTCCTCTTTAAAGGAGTGTCACAACTAGCAGAAGTTTGGGAAAATTACATCAGGACAAGGACATGGCTCCCTCTATCTCCTCATAAGTAAAATAACTCCCATTTCCTCTCCCAGTAGCCAAAAGGCAACCTCAGAGATATGGCCACTGGCCCTGAGATACCGAACTAACAATGTTCTTTACTACAGCACCTCCAACAGAAGTCAATGTGCTGTCTTTTGCATATGTGTACTCTACAGATATTTTACATATATTTTCACAGATTAGTAAGTATGTCTCAGCTCTGTGTGCCACATTTAATAACGCAAAACTGACAGAACCACAAGACATAATGATGTAATATTAAACACTAGGTTTAAATTCACAGAAGCAGGAACGGTGACAACATAGTTCAAACTTCCAGTTGCTTAATGTGCATTTTGATATTGCATGAGCTTTTAAGGAGGGAATAAGTGGCTTATATATCTTGGATGCAGGCTGTTTCAAAGATGTTCCGTCAGGATAAACTTTAGAACTAAAATGGAATGACACAAACCAGAAAAACCCAGAATCTGACACTTCTAATTGCTGGAGAGTTCACACCAAACTTCTATTATTCTACTTCTGAGGTTTGGGCAATTCAATAAATGGAACAGTAGCTATTTTCTGTTATATTTAGTTAAAATATACTATTTGTTGCACAACAATTTTCAAGAATTGTCAAAGCAAAGTAGTACAGTTATCATCTACATGTTTCCACCTATCCCAGACAGGACTGCTACAAGTGCCTCTTATAAAAGCTTCCCAATGCCTCCCTTTATAAGACTGTGTTTTACTGTACTTGCAGCTACCCAGTTTTGAGGTTCAAATGGAATTTTCTATGTCAAGTATCATTTATGCGTCACTTTGTGGGAAGGTTAATTCAGAATAGCTCAATCAGTCCATGGATAAGACTAAGGGAAAGCATGGATTTCAGTGTAATACAGTTGTCTAAAGAAGAAAAAGTTTGAAAAGGTAATATTAAATTTAAATCTTTAGCCAAGTAAAACTAAAATTGAAGTCATTATTACAATTATTATAATCATAGAGTCACTTATAGAGTCAAGCAGTCAGGTTGGGAAACACTAGAATTAAAAGTTAATATTTACAAAAAATTTAGAGGCAGAAGACAGTGTGTAGTTTTCATGAGACTGTCACAACAATGATGATGGGTAACAGCAAATGGCTTTGTGAACAGAGTTTCAAAATATCTCACTGAAAACAGTAAGATACAGGCTTCGAAGAAACTTAGGGAAATGACACCGGGGATATTCTTCACCAAAGAAGTCTAGAAATTTCAGTCTAGTCAGCAACTTAATACTAAATTTATAATGGCAAGAGTCAAAGTAGGAATAAAGCAACAACCCATGTCAAGAAAACAAAAAGCCATACAAGTTTTATTTATTTTATTTAGAAGTAAAATAAAATGTGATATTTCTATCTAGAAGCGACTGTGTTCAATTGAAACATGGAGAGTGGGTTTAGCTTTCAGATTCCTCCCAAATTCAACTTCTTCCTTTTGCACAGAGCTTTGTGCAAGCTCTGATACACCTCAGGATACATCTGTTTAAGGCAGCCGCTGGAGTTCAAACTTATCAGCAGATGGTGCTTCAAAAACATCATCTTCAACACTTTCTTCTATTGGCTTCATCTTTGCTGAAGTTCTCAGGTAGGGAGATGTTCGGCCTGGGCCTGTCACAGTTACAAAGAAATTACCGATTAGTTTAACAACACACACCTGCTAGGTATGCCTATTTGTGACAAATTGTACACAATCTGATGATCCCGACCTAGTTGCCTCATGAGAGGATTTTGTAAGCGAAGGTTTTCTTGTTACCTCACCATAGGCACCAGGAAATTTTAGACATGGGACAGCCACACTGCTATGAACCAGCAACACCTCTAAGGTTCAAACCCTGTTGTTAACCACAGACATGGTATTATCCCCAAATTCAGTGCAAACCCTGACCGAGCAAGGTGCCCACCACTTGTGCCCCTGGTGGTCACTTTCTCACTATGACACTCACCCACTAACTCGACTCCATTCGATTACAGCAACATGGATGGCTGCCCTAAGCACAAAAGGTGGGTACATTTGCACACTTGCTTGGCTGGGCAAAAATTCCTCAGCATATTGGGCAAACTTCAGGTGGGCACATGACAAAAGCCCTAACTTTGCTGTTAAAGCATAAAATCATAGAATATCCTCAGTTGCAAGGGACCCAATAGGAACAAAGTCCAGCTCCTGGCCCTGCACAGGACACCCCCAAGAATCCTACCACGTGCCTGAGAGCATTGTCTAAATACTTCTTGAACTCTGCCAGGTTTGGTGCTGTGACCACTTCTCTGGGGAACCTGCTACAATGCCCAAACACCCTCTGGGTGAAGAACGTTTACCTACTATCCAACCTAAACCTCCCCTGACACAGCTTCATAACTTTAACACAGCACAGTAATATAAAACTTAAAAATTATTTATACCCCCATAAACAAACACAGAGAAAACAAGATTAACAGGCAAAAGCCACATAACTTTTGACTGACGATTTCACTGCAACAAAACTACCTTTTAGAAAAGCAGCAGCTTGTCTGCCAGAGCAGAGCACACACCACAGCTATTAGTGACAAGACATAAGACATTAAATGGAGTTTTTGTGCAAGTTACCACTGCAAACTACCTCTATTGCAGTTAAATTTTCAGCATGAGGGTCAAACCAAAGAACCTCTTTGACATCGGCTGAAAAGTTTTGTTTTCCATTGTTCACTCTGAAATTGCATCTGCACTTGGACATGTTTTTCTCTCAGTACCCTCTTCTAGAGTTAGACCACTACAATGGTACAAGGCTGTAAACAGCTAGGATATGATGATCAAAAGGATTATGGAAAACTTCAAAATACCATTTGAGAAGAAAAGAGCATAAGACAGTCTGTTAGCAGGATCGCTGTTTGCATAGAAGCTAAAAATTCAAATATTCTTGGAAAAAAAAATACTGAGAGCCATAGCACAGTCTTGTTTTTAAAAAAGTTTATCAAATATACAGTAAAGTGCTGTGTTAAGGAAGTCTATTTATGAGAAAGGACTCATTTGCAATGTATGTGTTATACACAGAGAATAAAATACAGCTACAGGCAAGACCAGCGGGTTATTGTATAACTGCATTTTTAAATCACATTCAAAGACACTGTTTGAAATTAGCTTTTTGGAACTTTTTATGTTAAAAATTTATTAGCGTTTTCTTTTAACATTTAAAAATTACTTAAACTGCCATGATACATAGTTACTCAAACACATTTTTAAGTACTGGAATTGCTAAACACTTCTTTTCACACAGATGGGTGTTTATGGCCTAAGCAAAGAATAACTAAATCCAAAGTTTGTGGGTACACTTGGATATAAAATAGACTTTTCTGGGAGACACCAAAAAATTACACTCAAAGGAAAAGTGTGCCTGATAATGCTGAGTTAGCTTCAGCTTTTTTTTTTTTTTCTTTTTTTCTTTTTAGAGTATAGTTTATTACTACTTTAGAATGGTTTTCTTTTATTTAGAAGTACTTAGTTCTCTCCAGAAATCAGAAGTAAGAAGCCATAAGTCTGTTAATAAGATCTAATTCTCTCATCCTGTTTGTTTCAAAGACATGCTCTTATTTGCTCTAAATACACAACTGTCTACTGATGCTTCTATCCAGCATTGGACAGATGTTCAAGTGACTGAGTCAGACCTTCCATCCACTACATTCTGTTGCCCTTTCTTGAGGGCCTAAGCCAAAATACATATTAGAATTTCCATGAAACCAAGTCCTGCTTTTAACCACAAGCTGGGTATAACATAAGGAGCATATAATTTGATAATACCACTAAAAGCATTACCAAACCAAAACCTTTCTATATTCCTGCTTAGAAGTTAGCAAATACATATCGTAGACCAGTAAATCTGAACTATTCAAACTAAGTACTCCAGAAAGAGACTGAATCACTAATAAGTATGTGAATGACTACCAAGCAACAGAATCATGGAATAGAAACTAATACCAAAATATTTTTAAAGGACTGAAAGTCAAGTGAAATTATGCTTGTGATTAGGTTGAACTATTTTTGTTTAACCCAAATTCTGGAAAAAGAGATACATCTATTTCACTTACTAATGAGTTACATACAGATGGATCATGGATGTCAAGCACAAGTGTCACACGATAAAAAAATCCCACTTTAATACCTTTTTGAGGATGCCTGCTGAGTTAATGTGATGTTATCAACAGAAAACATCATGCTGCAAACGACTCACTCCGTAAGCATTATAGAACTCTTGTTGGTTATTTCCTTAATATAAAAGCAAACAGTTAGTTGGGTTTCTTAGTTAATTAAATTCAAAACAGTTTTGTTAGTAATCATAGTTTGGGACCTACTAATGAGTATTTTTAATCCTTTCACTACTAAACACTTTGAGAATAGCTTTATATCAATTTCCTGAGAAAATGAGCCAGAGCTTATTGTTTGTAGCACTGATAAAAGAATAACTTTAGAAGTTGGGATTATACAAAAACATAAATGCTTGTTTTTTCAAGAATATGGTAATAAGGAGAAGAAAACTTATTTGTACTGCACTAGTAAAATATCATACTTGTAACTGGAAGTTTTTGTCACTGCTAGGTGATTGTTGTGTGGACAAAACAGTATTCCTGTAGAGTTCCTGTACAAAAAAAAAAGTTTGTAATTTCCAAATGTTTCTCACAAAATCTTCTGAGGATTTTGGATTGTGTTTGTTTGTTTTAAATAAACAAGTGTATGATTGTAGAAGGGAGACCAAGGGAACAGCACTAGGACTGTAACCCTCAGCATGTGCCTTATACTGAATCTAAAAAAAAAAAAACAAAACAAAAAAAAACCAGACAAAAAACCTCCCCAACTGCTGCATTGAGAGCACCCAGGAGAAGGCTTTTGAAAACAACAAAGGTAAGGTAAATGGCAGCTTTTTTGTTTGGTTTTCCCTGTGATCTGAGAAAAAGTGCATACCTGGCCACAATCCACACTGAATACAAATCTTTAAGCAGAGCTCACCTTGGTAGCAACCCCATCACTTTCAGTGACAATGCCCAGCAATAACTAACAAGCTATCTTGGCAAAAACAAAGATTGAAGCATTACAGTTCAAGGAGATAAATAAACTTGCATCATGAATTTTTATCAACCTTTTACAGAAGTCAGAAATACAAAATAAAAATGCAGAGAAGATCTAAATGACAATATTTCCTGAGATGTATATTGCACTGCTGTATGGGCAACTCCTCTGCCTCCCCAAAAGTAAGGGAGAGTATTGGACTCAGGAGGCTGCTGCCTCAATTGAACTGAGTGAGTTCAGAACACAAAAGACATTTAAACCCCTTCTGGGGGAAGTATACCCCGTACACCAAAAAAAAGGTACACAAACCAAGGAAAATACAACAGAGAAAACTGTATTTATCAAGTATGTGCTAAGCACTAATGCATCTTGGGGATTTACCTAATTACAGCTGAACATGTCATGCATTTCAACTACTTTCCCCCAAAGCTGAAATAGTGATGTGTTTTGCTGTTAAGCCTGAGACATTTTAATTCTAACTAATTGCACAAACACAGTTTTACTGTTTCTTTCAGGCTTCTGAGTGCGCAAATTCATCCGAAGGCTCTCTACACAAAGGAGTGGCTTCAATTTCATGGAATTTTGCTATGTGTGGAACAGGTGAAATGCCACTCGAGAGTTTGTGGGTAAGGAACAGACCAACACAAGAGACTCCACGGCAGGTAGCTGCTACAGGCTGACTGATCAAGAAGAGCAAGTAGATGGAAGCCTTCTTTCGACAACTGGATCACAGGCCTTGGTACTTGTGGGGAACTTTAACCACCCCAGTGTCTGGTGGCAAGGCAACAGGGCTGGGAGCAAGCAGTCCAGGAGATTTCTGGAACGTAGCAGAAAATTTCTTCACAGAAGTGATCGTTGAGTCAACTAGGGAAGGCACTCTGCTGGACCTGTCACTGA
This sequence comes from Corapipo altera, assembly GCF_003945725.1. NCBI lineage: Eukaryota > Metazoa > Chordata > Aves > Passeriformes > Pipridae > Corapipo > Corapipo altera. The sequence continues at coordinate 6,840,954 of NW_020884874.1, forward strand.
TGAACAAGGAAGAACTCATCAGGAACCTGAAAGCTGATGGCAATCTTGGCTGCAGTGTCCAGGAATTGGTGGAGTTTAAGATACTGAGTGGTGTGCAAGACAAATAGTAGAAGTACAACCCTACAGGACAGGGGACTCTGGCTTGCTCAGGGTTCTATTTGGCAGGAACCCATGGGATATGGCCTGCAAAGGCAAAAGGACCCAAGGACAGATCTTCAAGGACACCTTCCTCAAAATACAAGAACAGTCTGTTCCAGTGCACAGAAGGTTGAGCAAGCGTGGTAGAAGGCTGGCATAGATGAACAGCAAAGTCCTGATAGAGCTCAAACATACACCCTAAGTGAAAGCAGGCATGAGCTGCTTGGGGGGAATACAGAACCATGACCCAAGCATGCAGTGATGAAATCAGGAAAGCCAAAGCTCAGCTAGATCTGGATCTCATGAACAGCAATAAGAAAGGCTTCTACAAATACAACAGCAACAAACAACAGACGAGTGAAACTGCAAGGTCACAGCTCAGTGATGCACAGGACTCAGAGACATGAAAAATTCTAAGATATTAGTTTTTTCTTTTTTTTTTTTTTTTTTACTTCACAAGTTTCTCCTGAGGCCACCCAGGTCTCTGAGTTCAGTGGTAGAAACTGGGAGAGGGATGCCTGACTTACAAAAAAAGCCAGAGTGAGTTAGGGACTATTTAAGTCAACAGGACAAACACAGGACTGTGGAACCGCATGGGTTGCATCCAAAGGTGCCAAATGTTGGCTGATGCAATTGCAAGACCCATCTTGGAAAGATGATAGCAGTCAGGGGAGGCAGAAAAAGGCCAACATCACAGTCATTTTAATGAAGGGCAAGGAGGAGCACACAGGGAACAACTGGCCTATCAGCCTAACCTCAGTTCCCAGGAAGATTATGGAGCTTGTCTTCCTGGAAGCCATGTCCAAGAACATAAAGGATGGGAAGGTGACTGGGAACAGCCAGCATGGGTGTACCATGGGCAGATTGCATCTGACCACTCTGACCACTTAGGTGGTGAGATTACCTCTGTGAAGAAATGGAGTGCAGTGGATGATTGTAGTGGTTTACCTGGATGGTAGCAGAGCCCTTCCCAGTCTGCCACAGAATCCTTCTGGACAAACAGGTAAGAAACAGACTGGATACATGGACTGCAACTTGCATGAATAATCTCTGCTGGACTGCCGAGTTCACAGGGTGGTGAACGGCAGTACAAAATCCAGCTGCCAGGTAGTCAGTTACCCCTCAAGGGCCAGTGCCAAGGCCTGTAATATTTAATATATTAATGACCTGGGTGATGGGATGGAACGCACTCCCACCGAGTTCACAGCCAAGTAGTGAGGGAAACTGCAGGCCAGAGGGGAGGGCAGCAAGTCAGAACAGACCATCAGAGACTGGAGGAAAAAAAAATGACAAACTACAAGAAGTTCAAGAAAGACAAATCCCTGCACCTGGGACACAACAAACCTACACAGCATTACAGCCTAGGCACCAACTGGTTGGAAAAGCAGCTTTGCAGAAACAGACCCGGGGGTCCTGACAGACACAAAATGGAATATGAGTCAGCAGAGTGCCCCTGCAGTCATGAATGCCATCCATATATTGGGCCATATTAGCAGCATATATTGAGCCATATAAGCAAGAGCATAGCTAGCAGATCAATGAAAGACATTAATTCTCTATGTGGCACTTCTGAGACAGGATCTGGAGTGCTGTGTCCAGTTTTGCACCTCCCTGTACAAGAAAGACATGGACATACTGGAGACAAGTGCAGTGGAGAGCAACCAAGATGGTCAGAGGCTGGAGCAGGTGATGTACATGGAGAGGCTGCAAGAGCGAGCTGTGTTCAGCCTTTGGAACAGAAGGCTCTCAGGGGATCTGACTGTTGTCTTCAGCTAATTAGTGGAAGGGTATAAAGAAGACAGAGCCAGACTCTTCTCGGAGACATGCACTAAAGAACAAAGGACAACAACTATGAGCTGCAATAAGGGAAATCTTTTTCACCATGAGGGGGGTAAAGCCCTGGGATTGGTTGCCCTGGGAGACTGTGAAATCTTCCACCTTGGAAATATACAGAGTTTGACTGGACATAGCCCTGCTCTAGGTGATCTTGCTTTGAACGTGAGGTTGGACTAGACAACCTCCAGAGGTTCCTTACAACCTCAACTGTTCTGTGATTCTAAATGTCCTTGCACAGAACAGAGGAGAAAAGGAAAACAACACCAGAGTTTTCATCAAACTATATCCCAGGTGTCACCCTCGATGTTCTAGTAGGGTGAAACACTCGCAGGGCTTTTGCTTCCTTCTATCTGGGCATGTAGACTATACCAATGTTAAGGAGTGAAAACAGGTAGGCCCTCCAAGTCTGAAGGAGTTCCTGAATGAGAACTGTGAGGAACACAATGGAAAACAGAAAATTAAACAGAAAAGTGCAAATATTTGCAAACACTTTCTCTTCATAGCAGAGACTTTAACCATAACAAAGAACAGTTGTTGGCAATGATTTTTCCCCTCATATATTTGAATTCTAATCACTAAAGAATAATATTTCCCAAATTAAAAGAAATAATCTTATATGATCCTTTTAAATTCTGTTAAACTAACAGTTTATGCCAAATGAGAAAATTGAACATTCTTTGGTTTTTTTTTTGTTCAAAAACTGCTTTTAGAGTTCAGGTTAGTGTTGAAGTTTAGATTCAGAGGAACTGAAAATAAGCAACAGTAAAAGCCTAGAAAGAATCGTTTAGAATGTTTCTATAAAGGAATAAATTCCAAGAGTAGAAGCAAAAAAGTCAGACATGATTTCTTCCCTCTTTTCATCTGTTCTCTACTACTCCTGTCACACAAAGCACAGGAGAGGAGAGCCTGACATGATATCTGGAGATTTTCCAGGTGACATCAAAACAATGGTTGTACCCCGCATTTGTCAAGACCCTGCCAATACAAACTATCTCAGGAGAAAATGTAGAACATTGAGTTGCTGAGGGGTAATGTTTTGTTACGGTTTTTAATTTCTACAAGCACCAGTCACAGAATAAAGAATCTACTACTGTGATAGGCACTGTACATTCAGTTTTGCCCCACTACTATAAACATTCCATATTATGTCAACACAAACACTACATCAAAAATTATTACCATACATGCTGGGGTTTTTGCCAGAATCTACATGAGATACCTTCAGTTAGCACACAAAGCCCCATGCATCTTATGACTGCCCTATAGTTAGATCCTTTCATTTAGCTGATGCACAGCAGCATCCAAAAAGCTACAGTCTGCTCCCACAGAGTTCTACAATAATCTCTAATGGTCAATCAAGCTGTATTCAAAACTGGCAAAAACTATTCTGAGCACTCACGAAGAGAGGATGCAGAGGAAGTCCCACGAAGAAACATCTGCAAGCCATCCTCACTGTCACTGGTACTGGCCATACTGTTTCTCATCTGCATCACAGACAGCTGAGAGCAGAGACTAGGCTGTCGATCAATTTTTTTTGAAGCCTAAAGAAAGAAAAAAAAATATTTTTAAAAACGTCAGGTAAATTAAAATAAAATCGAAAATAACTAATTCCCTTGCAGTAGATGCTCCGGTCTCAGCTACGATTATCCAAGAAACTTGCTAGAGCAGAAGATTCTATGCAGTGTACATCGACTGGAATGAAAATAGAAAATGCCAGTAATATATTGGAATTGGAACACTGACAAATATGAAACCTCATATTAATTATTCAATTTCAATTTAGCTTTGCACTGGAACTTTCATGTGTTTTCTTACAGAAAGAAGAAAAAGGAAAGATGAAGGGAAAAAGGAAAAAAGGCAAGGTGAGAAGGAGTGTGCAGAACAGCAGTCTCCAGGAGAGAGCAGTCTCCCAATACAGTTCTTAACACATATAAGAGGCACATTGCTACATATTCCTTCAAGATGCCATACTCCAGAAATTACTTTCTGCCTACGTATATACGAATTTTATTATAGAAAATTCCCCTCTAAGACTTTTTTATTGCAAACTTTAACAAATATTGCTTTTGACAGAAACACTGCACTGACTCACATCTTGGCACTAAAAGGCCATGAGAGTGCATTCAGCAGCTGATAGCAGCAGGTTAAAAAAAGGTGCTTTATGAGCATTTAAAATTGAAGTAAAAACACATTTTGTGTGGAAGAAAAATTTCCAAACAAAACTCAGATTGCTTACCTTGTCATTTAAGGTTGGGTCATTCAATGAATAGAGTTTATTTGTAATATCTTTGCCAATAAGGTACTTGAAAATCTCATAAAGAAATGGTTCAGACTCTAGAAAATAAGTCAGCCTTTCCCTGGACCAGCACAGGAACTTGCAGTTATCATCTGCAATAATGGTGACCTGAAAAAAAAAAAATGCTCAGAATTAGCACATTTAAAAATGTTTTAAGATTAGCACATTTAAACATGCTTTAAAATAAGTGATACCATTTCAATTGTGTCTCCAGTTAAAATAACTGTTAAAGCCATAAAACTTTTTGGTATCCCTTAGAATGTTGTGTTTATACATATAAAAAATGACAAATATTTATTATCATTGTATTTTTCACTGATATGTGCAGCCAGTTTGTTTTTCAGAAAACTCAGGGGGAGGTAACAGGAGAAAATCTCTCATGGGTTCCCAAAATGTAAAAGCATTTATGTAAGAGGAAATTTACATATAAAGTCAGTTCTGTGGTGATGACACTACTTGAATCCTAATAGGCCTACATGTTGCTTGGGTTTATTTTATGTCTCCAAGCAGGAGCAACTTGTATCATCCAAAGGTCCCATCAAAGAATTTTTAGTGATTAAAAAAAAAATATTTTCATCTTTCTCTCTTCGCTGTCATCCCTGTTGATCTCACAAGTACCACTTTCTAGCAGTTGACTTAAGCAAGGCTCTGTTTGCTCAGTTATTGGTAATTCAGTTACGGGTAGTTACAGGGGAGCTTGCACCCCGAGGCTGGACCTGTCAGGTTTGTCCCCCTGTGCCGGCAGAGGGCAACGGCACACTGAAACCCACACCACTTGGTGATACCCAAAGGCATGTTTTGAAGGGGGAAGTCAGTCGCCTACGAAGAAATCAGGTGCTCTCTTCTATTACAGGATAACACAACCTCCTGAAAAAATTAAAAACCTATAAAGTCCAAGAAATAATGGGAAACTGTCACGTATCCATGGATTTTTTACTTCACAGTCTGTAATATAAGCCCACCGGCTGAGGAAGTATTCACCAGCATTGCCAGCAGATGGGGTCCTTAAGATTGAATCTGTGTACTCTTGAAATGGCAGCAGTGACAGTATTAATACGGCAGCAACAAGCACAACTCACGAGTAAAGGATGTGCATTGCACCAGATTGCAATCATTTTTAAGGAAGACAGAAGCTGAGGCATGAACCTTTTCCCTTGAGAGGGACAAACTCGTATTCAGTCCCTTACAGGGAAAACAGGCTGTGCCAAGAGGGCAGCTGTGCTGTGGGACACCTCGCTGCTGCAAAATGAATGCATCCCTTGGCATTAAGCCTAGTATTTGACTGGAACATATGACCTCAGTCACTGATTTTAGAGTCTACATTGCTCTCCCTCCCTCCCCTTCTGCCAGGGTATCAGTGTGGATGTACCCAGTCGGCCACCGTCCAGTCATTATTACACACATCTAACTAAACAACATCAAGTAAGACACAGCAAAATAGTCATTTCTGTGGGGAAAAAACCCCTTCTCTAACAGTATTTCCACACGCCCCCACAAGGCTATAATAAAATATATCCTTTAATGCACTAGCATAATTACACTGCTAGAGACACATACCCTTATTGTCCCTAATATGAATATTTTATTCAAAATACTGAGATAACTTTCAGATTATGCTGCTTTAACAACTTGCAAAATGGCAGAAGTGTTAATGTGCTTTGATAAGTACCAATTTCCAATTACCAGTGCCTGAACTTTTAGTCTTTCATTATTACAATAATTATTTTTTTTCTGTTTTTGAACGAGTGACGAGACCTGCTCATATCATCTCTTTGTCCAGCAAAGCCACCTCTTAAATTATTTGTCCTGAACATTCTCTTAAAATAAAATGAACTTGGAAACAGTAAAAGAGAGCAGAACAGCAAAAGTCAGACTGCTCAGTCAACACCACCATAATACTGTTTTGTGGCATTTAATTTTAAAAGTTATTCTTGATATGATTCATCGTTAAACACCAGTACTAGAAAGTCAGCAAAACTGTGCAAGTCAAATAGTTCACTGTTGATCAAATTTATATTCCATTTTTTTTTAATGGTCTCATCAGCTTATATCAAGTGACATTTAAAACAAAGTGTACCTGGAATTTCTCACCCCGGTTCATCTGTGTTGATCGAAATTCAGGAGAATCTATAAAGGCACAGGGGTAAATATTATGCAGAAAATGCCCTCGATAAGACACCTTCATTCTGAAAATAAAAATGTATGAAACAACATTTTAAATTCATGGAAGTTTGATTAATTTAATCTAAATCTGGATATGATTGTTGACAATGGTAAAGCAGTATGCAACAGGAAAAAAAATACATTAATCTTCTGGAATATCACACCCAGAGCTACCCTGTTTTCTGCCTAAACCTCCACTGATTCCAAGCATAACAGGCTGCCAGTCAAACAGAGATTTGACGAACATGGTGTGTATCCTCAAAACACTGTTATCCAACAAGAAAAAGGTGTTTTGCACAGTTATGCTATATAGCCAGAAGAGAATTTAGGCTTCTTCTAGATAGCTTTGTGACAATGAGTAAGAAAAACAATGAAGCCTGACATCACTGTTACTGTCAAGAGAAACTGGTTAAAATATTGACTAGAATTTAATGTGAGTTTCAAGATTACAGCTTGGCCACTGGTATATATTTTATCCTTTCTCACCTGGGTTCTGTCAGCCTCTGGGCAGTGCACCTGCCCCTTTCTACTTGCATGTACATATGCAATGAACGAATTCTAATAGGCCTGCTGTTTTAAAGTCTACTGGAGGGATACTTTTCCTACCCTCATGCACAATATTTTTTAACCTTAAAAACTGAGAATGCACTGAGAATATAACTTAGGTATCTAAAACTCAGACAAAACTCTTGCTTGTCCTGAAAGACATTGCCTTTGGTTTTATAGAAATATAATTCCCACTAAAATCCATGCCGCTGCACATATAGGCAGATACATAATATGCTCCCAGTAAGAGACATCACTGTCATCTGAAAAGAGTGTCACAAAATATTCTATACCTATAGACTATTTGGCTATAGACTCTTTGTCATAGACCATAACATGCTACAAACAATAACATTAAAAAAGCTAACAAAAACCCCAACGGTTTTTTTATCTATTCAACCATCACACAAAGCATAAGACTGTCCCCAAGCTTTCATAGAACCTACTTCCCCTTCAGCAGGATGCTTAGCCTATCATCAACCGATGTTTTATCTTCTGCTGCATAGGCTTGCCCTGTCTTTAAAGTCTGAATGTTGCAGAATTGTCCAGTTAGCCTTTGGAAGAGCTCTGGAGGCACATGGAGAGGTTCAAACATTCTCTTGTAGAGGCTGCTAAGTTCCTTCTCTATCTTGATCTAGATTGGATAAACAAGAGACATCGATAAACACAGATGCAGTTAAAAAAGGGTAAGGCTGCACACATGCTTCAGTTGCTATGCTTGAGGAACATCTTTGGCTTCATTTTGCTTAAGCAAGGAAAGAAGTGGCAAATGTGTGACATCTATCCACAAACATTGCCTATAACAGGGTAACCAAAACCTTATCTAAAATTAGCCAGGTTGGCATACAGGTGCTTTAGAATGGTGTTCCATCCAAGTGGCACATTAAATCAGACACAAGGAGTCTTTTGAGACTTCAGTTGATGTAACACTGAATAGGACTTGGGCAAGAATTACACAGATAGCCAGAGTGACGCATATATGTAGTGTGAAAGGCTATCTCTCAGGCTCTCCTGGGAGCCCCTTTCATCCCTGAGCTTCTTGGCTTACTTACAGTAGAAAAGCAAGTCCTGAAAAACAAATCCATCATATTGAAACCATGTGTGATGAGGGAGGAAAAAAGAAAAACCAAAACACTGCCAGCTGAACATCCCACATCTAGAAGCCCACCCAAACTCTGGCAACCGCTATGAGGGAAAGGAAGTTGGCTGAAATCCCAAGCCTGGAAGTCTTTCCTGAATGAAGGCAGGGATCAAGACAGTATCCTGGCCTTCCTGAAAGCTGAGGCAGCCTAAACAAAGCCTGCATATTTGCTGTGAGGAAAACAAATTAAAACAATAAGCATCAGATAATGAAGAAACAAAATACAAAGAGAATAAGGAAAAGCAACCAAGAAAAAATGGCAGAAGAGGCACATTTCTGGCTCATGTTCAACTTTTACTTCAGGACATGCAGGTCTTTTTCTACAAAGCTGCTTTCTAGCTGGCTGGTCTGTGGCATATGCTGATGCATGCGGTTATTCCTCCTCAGGTGCAGGACTCTGCACTTTTTGCTGAACTCCATGAGGTTCCTGTTGGCCCATTTCTCTAGTCTGGTGAGGTCCCTCCAGATGGTTTCCCAACCTTCTGGCCTATCAACCACTCCTCCCAGTTTTGCATCATCGGGGTACACATCTGCCCCACCATCCAGATCATTAATGAAGATGTCAAACAGGACCTAGCACTGGCCCTGAGGTTACACTGTTAGTGCACACACCACACACTAGTATATATAATACACACCTCCAACTAGACTTCTTACCCATGATTACCATACTCAGCCCAGCCATTCAGCCAATTTTCAATCCATCTCACTGTGTCCTTATCCTGCACACACTGCAACAGATTTTCTATCAGGATTTTAAAGGACATAGTATTGAAAACCCTATTGAAATTAAGGTAGACAATATTCACTGTTTCCTTCATGCACTTCTCTTGGTCACTATGATTATTCCAAGACTATCAAGAATAGCCTCCCAGTGACATCAGCTCTTGTGAGTGTGTGTCATTAAGGTTCATGGACATATTGTGTCCAGTATGTCACCTGACCTAAAGTTAGACTGCTTTCACACTCAATCAATCACTAGTTAAATCTCACACCAGCAACTACCTTTATATGAATCTAGGTTAGGAATTTCCTGCACATTCCCTATGCCACAGTCTTTAATATCTCAGTAGACATCTACATACACAAAACAAGGAATAAAAATTAACAAGCAAGAGAAACTGTATTCTGTTGGGGATTGTCCTGAACTATCGGATTTCGAACTATGTTCCATATAACTGTGAAGCCAGATGACTATTTGTTTTGCTGGCATGTTCTCCAGGAACTCTTTCATTTTTAACAGTTATACCAATTTAATTCGCACCTCTTTCTATACATGACCACTGCAACTCAAAGAAATACATATCTTCATCTGAAAAAGGAATTTGAGTAGCTTCCAAGACTCCTGAATTCATAACCATGCAAACAGACATAAGAGCAAATTTTGGTCCTGGAGTGTTAATGCAATCCCTTAACTAGTACATAATTCACATTTTCTGATCTTCCTGTAATGAATAATACTTAGAGAGAGCAGGTGTAACTACTTTCTTAAAGACTGGTCAGGCTGGAGACTGTAGCTGTACTTTGGGTGGTCTCCCTTATAACAGATTATTCACTTATAGGCAGAGCTGACTGCTCCTCCAGTCATGTTTGTGGGTCATATTCCAAATGAGCCATATGGGTAGGTGTAGTGTTTTGTTCAGCAGTGGTTGAAATATTCTGGGGTGATGCCAGATCTCCAAGTCAGACACTGATTAGACTCAGCTTCCACTCACACTACAAAAGCCAAATTTGTGAAGCTCCAAGAAAACAAAACCACAGAAATAGTCTTCTGGTCAGAAGAGAAACCCACTGAGATTTTGCATGCTCCATTTAATAAAATAAATATTTAACAACCGAGAGTATCAATTATTCATTTTCTAATACGACTAACTTGTAATTATTCTTCCATTCCTTTCTTTCCTTAAAAACATTATTTGTGAGGATGACCAAAACTGACTGAGATGGGCAATATAACAGCAGCAGAGAGAAAGTCTCCTTCAAAAATTAGTTCCTAAGAATTTTTTTTTCCCCATTCTTTATCTTCCTGTAGGAAAAACAGCCTTTGAGTTCATAGTAAACATGCAAGACAGCTAAAAAGTCATGTGTGACTACTAGGCATCACTTCAAGTAAGCTTGTTGATCATAGTCTGTAACAAAGACTCATATGATTTTTTTTAAATAATTACTGAAAGTATTATGTATTACACCAATTAAAATCGTACAATATTTTTCATGCAGTGTTCATCAATACTGTGATTTCTTAGTGGAAAGAAGATTATTGAAATTAAGTCTTAATATACTAAGAAACAGCACTACATGGCCAGTCTATCAAAACTAATTCTTGACTAAGCTTTTAAGTTGTACAGGTCATGTAGCTCTTTTGATGGTAACTTTCAGATGAATCTGTGCTCCATACTGGAGGAACAGCACTGTAGGTAAAGCCTTTGTTAACACATGTACTCAAGTAAATGTACTCAATTTATCACCTTGTTGTAGACAGATGCAATTTAACCTTCATCCTCCTTATATATGCTGTGGTTGCCTACCGGAGTTTGTCCTGCAGTTTTTAGTCATGCTGGTAAAGATTTCAGTCTTTCTACTATCTCTTTCATTTCCTTTAAATTCTTCCTCCTTTGGCAGCTTGCTCTGCCTCTACTTAAGTTGAAATCCTCAACATGCACAGTATTTTAGAACAAGTCCAAAGTATTTTCCTACATTTCCTCTATCACTTTCTACTGAGAATTCTAGTTTATTCTGTGTAAGAACAGTTTTGCCCAACATGCATATGGCACACAAGTCTATGGGAGTGCCAAATACCTCAGTTCTGCTGTGGTTACATTGCTAATGGGCAAGGGCTACAGAAATACAAAGAAAAGTTAAAGGCAAGTCCTCCAATTCTTTCTCTCTTAGATGTAATTTTTTTACAAACTTTGATGACTGAGTTTATCAGTCAAGTTTCATGCCCTTACACAATTCCTTCTTTTTAAATCCACCTATAGAGTAGGACTTCTACCACTTAACCTAACTCCTACAAATAATTCTGCTAATAAAATTTACTAGAGGATTTAGTGAAAATAGGTGTCTCTTCAATAGGATGAAGTCTATACCATGATGCACAAAATACCCCAGCCTATGCAAACATAGCTTTTAGTAGACAATTGTAATTAGAGAAGAAACATTCTTCATTCAGTATTGATTTACACATTGTAAAGTAGTATTTTTTTTTACTCAAGCACAAACCAGCACATCATCCTCCTGAGATGCTTCTTCACTCTCCTATAGCCTTTTATTTAGATTTTTGGAAAGGGTTGGATAGATACAAACCCAAGGACCATTACCCACGTTTAAAGATGCATGTCACAACTCACTTTTAAAAATACAAATAAGTTTTAAGGTTTGGTTTTCTCCAGAAATGGATTTCTATTAGCTGTGCACTCCAGCCTTTTACAAGAATTTCTGACATTGTTGGCCAGTTCCTGTCCCATCTGACAAGATACTAGAGGCCTCAAAACGATACTAAAAGGCTCAGTTGGTGGGTGGGATGAAGGGGAGCAGGATATGCTAACTTGGTTGGCAGAAAAGACTGCAACATGAACTTGTCCCATATTAAAAACCAGAGTACCTGCATGAGATATTTAACTGCAGACACAAACACAGTCTGGCCCCACTGATTCTGCATTATCACAACTGCTATTTTGTGTGTGCATTAGACAGCATGGCCATGGTCGAGTAGCAGAAATACAGTGTAGTTTCATCATATGCTGTATCTTAATGATGATATAAATAATGGATTGAATAGGCTAAAATAATAGCATTAGCAACACAAACCCAAGAGGAACTTCCCTTTCAACTGGTAAGATTACTCTCTGAGAGTAATTTAAACCAGAAATATTTACTACACATCTACAGATGTGTAGCTATTTTTAAGGTGTCTCCTGGGCAAGACAGAAGTCAAGCATCATGCTGCTATGCCAGGAAAGGAGCAAGGTGCTAATTTCTTAGCTGCTTTCTGGCACAGGCTGTGTTGACTTGGTGAAGAGCTTACTTCCAGCTAGATTGGTTTTGGGTTCTTTTGGTACTAGCTGTTACACACTTCCAGAGTGTGTCTCTGGAACACAAAAGTATTCTTCTGAAAATGAGTACCAGTTCATTGGTTTGCCTAGCAAACGTGGGCAAAATTTCCTTTTCTTGCATCTTACTAGACTGCTTGTGAAATTTGCTGTTATACATACCGGTCTTCTTTTATACACTAGGTATATGAAATGTAAAAGGTTGACAACCAAAAACACAGAATTCCAGATCATTATGTCCAATGCACAACGATAGAGTGTAGCCCAAATGATGAACAATGCACATCCTGTAAAAATTTAAAAAAAAAAAAAAAAAAAAAAGAAGTTAATTCCACCAAACAAACATTCCTACAAAGCCATCAAGAATGCGTCCACTGACCATAATTACAATGAAAAGCAATATATTCTACAAGTTGTACTATACTTTGGTTCTTGGGATCATCGCATGCAATGGCAGCTAATCAGCACAATGCTGCACACAGGCACTGAGAGTAGGTTGACAGCATGGGACTGCAATACTGAAGCGACAGTAATTCAGATCAGGACTGGGGAAGCAGAAAGGTGCAGCCCACGATGATCCATTACTAAAATGAAGTAGAAAAGAAATGTGGAAAATTCTACCCTAAATAAAAGAAAAAAATAATTAAGAAACTTTATCCCTAGTATTGAATTAATTAGATGAACAAAAGCCTACAAATGAATGCTTATTGTTGATATCACTAACCTTCATATCTAATTAGAGAGCAAGAGTTGCATAAAAAATTCCTAAAGTCATACGCAGATATTTTTGAAAATTAAAAGGAACTATCATTGCAGCATTTTGACAAGGTCACAGAAGGAACCTGTATAACTGAACTGAACTTGTATAAAATCAAAGAGAAAATTTCCAAACGCTTACTCTTTTTTTAGTTGCCTTACTTTGAATAATGAACATTGCTTTAAAAGGCATGCTGTATGATTAGCAATTCTATTTTTAGCCTACGAAGACAATATTTATCAAATGATAGATTATGCATCAGTGAGTCTCTCCCAGATAACTGTGAGTCTACCAAGATATCACAGATATATTTTCCTTTAAGTTTCACACGAAGACAAAAAGGAGACAGTACCAAGTTGAGTGTTCCTGTCCCCATTCTCCCTGAAGATGATATTGAATTAATGAACTCAGTATTATCTAGTCTGTCTGCGCTGTTAACTGATGAGGCAGCACTTATACACGGATTAGAAAAATCAAAATATAGTAGCTTTCAATGTGTTTATTAATTAGACTGCAAGAGATGGGAGAATATGATGTCTGGAAGTACTGAAGAGGAGCAATATTTCAAAGTAGCACACAGGGGGGCAGGGTCAAAGCAAAGGGAACAGATACCTAGGAACTCATGCTGCCTACCAAGCAGACTTGAATCCTGCTGCCACTGCAGCTTGCAAAACTCTGATTTCAGATCTGCTCAAAATACCACAAGAACTACAGATGAAAGCAGTGAGCTCACCAAGTGCAGAGCTCCCTTTGCTTTTAAAGCCAAGCACTACACAGATAAAAGGTCCTGCAATACTGGGACCTTTGGTCATCTGTGTAGTTTGTTTTAATAAGTTACCCTATAAAAACTATAAAATAGAAAAGGCAAGATCATTGCAAATTCAACAATAGAAGTTCTATTATAAAATTGGCCTGCACTATTATACCAACAAGCACTCACTTAAAAATACTTAAGCATGCTCTTGTTGGATGGGATGTATCTTTCTTACACTGTAATGACTCACTACTCCTTCTTCGATCACAAGGATCTTGTCCCACACAAGGCAGAGGGGCTTTGAAATAGTTGTGGGACTGCAAGCGTTACAAATGAAACCACACTTGCTCAGTCTCAAGTATGCCAAATTTAGGTTTTCCTCTCAAGTCAAATTCTGGTATCACGAGATTCCTACAGTGGTAGAAGAAATGTTACTCACTTCGGAACACAGACTGCACTCCCTATCAAAAAGTAAACTGGCAACAAAAATAACTCTGGTGACCCACAAGTGCCACATATTTGAACTCAAGATAAAAGAACAGGTGGGCTGACAGCAAGTTTCTCAAGGAAAACCTCACCTTCTGCAGACATACTAAGCCAGTGCACCAGCCAATATATAATCCCAGTATTTCCTTGAAACCTAAAATAAAGGCTTTAATGATCCATAGAAACAAGTGGACACCGTTAACTTCAGATGTGACTGGCCGCTTAAAATTCACTAAATTTCAGATCATAGTTGTGTCTAAGTTGACATATTCATAGGTTTGAAATTTTAAGTTACAATTCTGGGAAGTTTTAAGAGCCAAGGGTTATATCAACTTTCTAGAAAAGGTATGTTGAGGTCAAAACGGGCCCCCACTTAGACTAAAACCATCTTCAGAGTACAACAACCATTAATATAGGCAGTAATTTCACCATAAATTGCAGGGACCAGCTCCGTAATGATCAAGACAGCCATTTCTGTCACAGGAAGGTTGCAAATCTGTCCAGAATAATTCTCCTACCTATGGTGAGCAGGCCTCGCAGAAAAATCATATGAAGATTCAAAGTAGTTGGAATAACCAGTCCAACTGCAAAGCAAATATTTGCCACGTGGAAAACAAGATGATGAATCTCTTTCCAGTTTTCACATGCAGTCTCATTAAAAGGCTCAAGGGTGGCATTTTTAAAGTCTGGAACAAAACCTAGTGGAGTAACAGTGAGTGGGCTCATTGCTGTAGTATTCATCTTGGAGACACCTGCACGGAGAGGAAAAAAAATTCATCATGCATTAAACTGAAATATAGTAGGCATACTCACGGATTTTAAGGCTATTTTCTCTCTTTCCAGGATATATTTTCCATTATCATTCATGAAAAATAAATCTACAAATGCTTTAAAAAGGTAAGCTAGATCTATAGTTCAGTAATGCTTTGCTATCTCTTTCACTTAAGAGCTAGGTTTGAAGAATGGAACATTTCAAAATTTGAACTATTTGCACATAATCAACAGTAGCTGCTATGACTGTCATTGCTCAGGAAACATCCTATGTGCCCTTCCTAGCCCTACACAAATAAAAATCACAATTTAATATTCCATTTATTGAACAGGTCCACTATCCTAGGCAAAGTAAATACCTTAGAGAACTTAACCTAGATGAGAAATGGAAAAGAAAAAAAGAAGAGGTTTATATAGCATTAGCCTTTCTTACGGCACATAAGCCTCCTTTATGGTGTTCTTCTAAATAAGCAATGTAAGATCTTGGAGGAGGAACATATGCTGTTTGATTGACTTAAAAAAAGCCAACCAACCATATAAAAATCAAAGTCAAAGAACCTCAACTTTTGGCTTTCTTGTAGGAAACTTGGAGGTCTCCTAAGCCATGCATCATCTTGCAACACATTAACCAGAGTACACAAAATACCCCCAAACCACTTTGAGGACAGTAAATGAAAAAAATACAATTTCTCTTCCCAGATGATCAGATGCTATTAAACCAGAAAGGGAGATGACCAGGCTGTTTCATCTCTTAAGGAAATAGTTTGGTCCACCTAGTATGAGCAAGCTTACAAGACCTTTGTCTGTCTGTGGAACTCCTGGAGAAAAAGAGACAGCTAAAGACTATTTCAAGTCTAAATATACATACGGGGTTTTGTTGTTGTAATAATAAAATATAGCATATATTCCTCTCACACCAATTAAAAGGGAAAAAAAAAATATGGGCAAATACCTTGCCAATAAAAAATAAAAAATAAAATAAAAAATTACTATTAAAAACAAACTACAGGGAGAACATAGAAGATTTCAAGACACTACCTTCAGAATCTTAAAAGCTGCTCTCTTTAGGGAACTGCAGTCAATGTTACAAGCATTCCAGGAGGTCTTCTCAACTCAAAGCAGTTCCCAGTTGGAGAACACGACTGTTCCTAGACAGACTGTCAGAAACACAGGAGAACCCTTCTTCCAGCAAGGCACATATGGTATCTCACTGCCACAGCAGTAGAGATCATATGGAGCTGAGCTTGAGTCTCATTAATGAAATATATGCACTTCATCACTGAGCAAACATGTAACATGGTGGGATTTGCATTCAACTAAATTCTGTAGAGACAGTGCACATCCCTGCTGTGTGTGATTACTAAGTGTCTTGTAATTAATCTGCTCAGCAGACAATTCTGCGTTGCAGTTACTATAGTTAATATTTCCTCTAGACTTGAATATACTCTGAAGCATCTCTGCTACTTGAGAGTGCTTCTTGGGGCTGTGAAGCAATTTTGAGTTGCTTCATCCATTCCCAATCAACCTGTGTACAAGGGATAAGCAAGCTGGACAGTTTCTGACATTAATCAATGTTTTAAATCCCTTTTAAAATAGTGGGAAAAAAAAAAATCCTCAACCCTCTCTGACAGTTTCTCTCCAATGCCCAGAGGCTCTCACAGCTAAGGTGCGCTACAGAATACGCAGAGGCATCTTGCAGGATCAAACACTAGCATGGACACAGTGTATCCATATCTGGATTTAAATTATTTTCAAAGACAAAAAATTAGATAACTCTTTACCAAAATACATAATTCACATTTCTTAAGAGATTGCTTTCCTCTTTTCATTCCTACATTAGTTATTCACAAATATTAATTAAAATGTGGGGTTTTGTCAAACAAACTATACACTTAACTGTTATCAAATATCAGGTCCATTCAAACACAGTCCTACTGCCTTTCAGCTCTTCCAAACAAATTCATCAACAGAATGAGGAGAACAGTTTCACTGTCCTGACAAAGACACTCACATAAGGGAGCCAAAGTGTGAGCCTGTGCGAGGCTGCAGGACTGGCATTTTAACACGCTCATAAACAGAAGGCGATTGCTAACTGGATAACTATGTCTGTGCTCATCTTACACACATCTCATCATGGTGCTCCCGTTGTTTTCAAACAATATAAACTCCCTACACTGGAACAGTAGGATCCTTAGATCTTTTACAAAAAGTTTTCTGCTGAATTTCTACCTATATTCAGCCTTTCACTGCCCAGTCATCCGCCAGAAAGGGCACCACTTAATGTGCCAACAGAACAAGTAAAGACAACGAAACTCACATACAGACATAGAACCAGCCTAAGTCCTTCAACTCAAGATCAAAACAGGCTGCAAGAAGCAACTTCAGCTGCATCTGATCATAAATCAAAGAAGCCTTCTGGGTGCTTGATTTTTTTAATAGCAAAATTTTGTACTGCATCACTGTGAGAATCCAGGCTACCTTACTAAGACTTGGCTGTAAAGCACCACACATTTGAAGACTGGAAATCACATAAGCCGAATTAAATATACAGCACGGGACAATCTCATTCTCCTTCCAGCTCAGCAAAAACACTGCTCCCCTTGCTCTTCACATATACTGATGCCTCGAACAACCAGCCATGAAGTGCTGTAATGGGAAGATGTTTCTCCAACATAGACCAAGTCCTTTAAAGCATCTGCAGTTGTAAGAAGATGTTCAGTGCTTCTGAAAGGGCTACCTACTTAATGCTTCTGAAAGGGCTACCTA
>NW_020884874.1:6858669-6881845 GCF_003945725.1 Corapipo altera
CTCTGAAAGGGCTACCTACTTAATGCCTCTGAAAGGGCTACCTACTTTAAGCTTCTGAAAGGGCTACCTACTTTAAGCTTCTGAAAGGGCTACCTACTTAATTACCTAAATTACAACCCAGGAACTTAAATCTACCCACCTCCACTTTTTTAATAAGCTGTTTTTAATACCTCAAAGCCTTTATATGAATGCATTCAAACTTCACTTACTACTCAGAAACAATGACTGCAGCTCCCCTAACGTACTGGAAAACAACAGAAACCTGCAGAACTTCTCTGTCACAATGGTATTTTAAAGCTGACAGAAATAGACTGCAAAGTGACACAAGGACAGATTTTGACACTGGCTCTGAATTTTAGCTATGGAGCCTGCTTGAGATGAACAAAAAGAGGCAGACAGGCAGAGTCACAAGCTGTAACGTAAAGTGTTCATCTAGAGGTAACACTAGAAATGCAAATATCCAAAATGTCATAAACAACATTGTTGTAACTTTTAGATCAATTCTTTAGTCCTAGCATCTACTGTTGTCAAATAATACTGAAGAGTGAAGAAAAAAAAGCTGCAGACCAACAAATGAACAAATAATTACCATTTCTTATCTTCTGCTACTTCAGAGAGTCAAAAATTCACTTTGAAAGTACAGTATTAGACCTCTAAGACTCTAACTTAGGGTTATATCTACTAAGGATTAATATAGCATAAGACTATATAGTCATATGCTTAAGTCTTCAATGCAAAGACATGTATTAGTATCAGGAGTTAAAAAAACAACCAACATAGTCAAATAATTTTGGAAATCTTGGGTAAATAGCCCAAGATTGAAATGAAATGAGAGCTTTATGGAACATAAGACAAAACATTAAAAGAGTATTTTTTTAATATCCAGTAGTTTGTCCATCATATGGATTTACATTTACCAAACCAAGAATTTGAAAACTCAGCTGATTGTGAACTCAAGCCTATTTGCTGTCCAAACAGGAGGGGGGGGAATAAACAAACAAACAAACCACAACCAAAATCAGACAAACAAAAAAAACCCTCGGTCACACTTTAACATTACATCTATCCAAAATTAGGACTGTTAACAGCAAAGCCTGTTAATTTTTTTTTTTGCATGAATTTGACAGAAAGTTAAGATAAAACATTTTGGGGCTAGGTCAGAAAATACAAATTCTCAGAACATAAATGAAGTAGCTTACTCTAAGATTT
This sequence comes from Corapipo altera, assembly GCF_003945725.1. NCBI lineage: Eukaryota > Metazoa > Chordata > Aves > Passeriformes > Pipridae > Corapipo > Corapipo altera. The sequence goes on from NW_020884874.1 coordinate 6,859,879, forward strand.
TGCTATGCTCACAATATCTTTATGCAAACAGCTAGACTTCTGAAAGTCATTCCCAAACGATTTAATAACCAAATACTCAGACACAGAGATGACTTTAAAACAAACGGTGATTTTATGTATACCCACACAACATTCACAGAAGACAGACACGGCAGAAAAGTTTAAAGCAGTTGGCTCTAGTATGAGAACCAGTCAGCCAAGCTGATAAGGGACAGTGCCAAGTGTCCCACTCACATCATTATCTACTTTATTGAGATTATTCATATCCCACAGATTTACTGGTCAACATTACTCAAGTCAGCTTCTTAAATCTTTGCCTGAGTATGTTTGTATAACTTTACAGTCAATTAAATTTTACAGTCCATCATTTATGTAGACAGATTTTGAGTCTAAAGGAAAAAAAATTAAATTCAAGCTAATTTTTTTTTAATTATACCTGCAGAATTTTTAGCTACTTTTTTATGGTGTTGTAGTACATGAGCCGCATACAGAATTTAGGCAATCAATAATTCTTTTGCTTTTGTCAGCTGAAGACAAACTACTAGAGCTAACATAGCTGAGTTAATTACAGCTTAAGTTATCCATTTCATTTTTTGCAATGCCACGGGAGCGAATGGGAAGATAAGTATACGAAAAGATGTATATCGATATGCTCCTTGTATAATTTAATTGTATTGACTACAGAAATTTGTTAGTCACTTTAGTCACTTTCTGCAGAATGAAAATATTACGTTTTCCTAGAATAGTCAACAAACTATTCACGCAGTGAGAAACACTCCCAGGTACGCTCGACTTGACAGCAGCGGGGCTGCGCTGCGGCGATGGAACTTCAGCTGCCTTTGGGCTCGCTCTCCCTTCTGGTCACATCGCTCACAGGTGCGCCGAGAGTTGAAACTGAGGGGGGCAACCGCAGCTGCCACCCCGCAGCCCTGCTTTGCGCTCCGAAGCTTCACTTTAGCCCACGGCGTGCGAACGCCAAACCCACCATTCACACAACACAATTGCGAAAGTAATAAAAAATCGAAAAGTACCAAGCAAACCCTCCTTTTCCCCCCCCCAGAGGGCCATTTCCAAAGCTGCAACCCCGCCAAGGGCCATCGCCCGGCCGTGCTTTCCCGGGGCAGTGACCGAGCGGGCAGGACTGCCCGGCAGCCGCGCCCGCAGCCCGGCACGGCGGGACCCGAGTGCCCGGGAGGGGAACGCGGAGACTGGGGCAGGATGGCGCGTTCTCCCCGGTCGCCGGGCAGGTCCATAGCGAAGCTCGGCGCCCTCCCCTCCTGCCACCGGTGGAGAAGGGCCCCCGGCCCCGGAGGAACCCGACGGCGCTGCTCCCCACCGTCGCCCCCGCGCTCCCGGTGCCGCCGGCGCAGGGAGTCAGGAGCGCCCCTTACCTGCCTCGCGTCCTCGCGTGAAAAGTTTCCCGGCCGCCCGGGACAGGACAGGGACAGCCTGCAGCTGCCGCTCCTCGGCGCTGCCGGCAGCGCGTCCCGCGGCGGGCACGGAGCCGCGGCCGTGACTAAAATAGGCAGCGGCGGCGGGAGCTGCGGGCGGCGCCAGCGCCGGGCGGGCACCGACACCGACACCGAGCGGCCGCAGCGCGCAGGCGCCTCCGCCCGCCCCGGGGGGCTGCGGGAGGGGCGGGGGCGGGAGCGGCTCCGAGACCCGCGGGGCTGGGAGCGTCACCCCGGGCAACCCCGACCGCGTCGGGGCCTGTGCGTACCGAGCAGTGCCTGACCGAGGCGCCTAAAGCAGGTGGGGAGAGCCACCCCGCAGAGGTGCGGCCGTGCGCTGCAGGGTGAGCCCCGCGCCCGGGCAGCCTGCCCGGCTGTTTAGTGGTTAAAATTAGAAGAGCTGAATTCTCCCCTAAACGTGTGGCAAAGCAGTATTGCCCCTACATGGAGCCACAGCAGCCCTTACAAAACTGCTCTTCTCAACTTGGCACCTGCGGTGGTTCTTTGTCACGAGCTTGATGTTTAAGAGATGTCACCAAGTTTGCTCGTGTGGCAGCTTGACAGCTCCCAGAAACGACGTGCCTCCAAAGCGGGACGCTTGGGTCCCTGCACGTCGGCAGACGGCTCCGCGGATGTCCTGTCTTGCCCCCTCCTGGACCACCAGTCTTGTAGGGCAGCCAAAATAGTCACCGAGCCTGCCCTCATCCCCAGGAGGTTGATGAGTAGCATCCACCGATGAAAGACATTCCAGATACAGCCTATGGGCAGCCCATCCCATCCCAAAATCTGACTGTCAATGATAAATTAGGACTGCAAAGGCAGAAAAACCCTTTCAGTACACTCTAATGAGCTAGCTGCAAAGTGGGGTTATTTTTTCAGCAGCCAAGAACATATGGTCAGTATTATACCTAAATATTTTTTTAAAAGTATACAGAATCCTGATTAATTTTTGAAGTAACTGTTTATACATGTACACATCAACATGTGTCCCAGGAGGCTCTACCTTTGGTTGTTCTTGGATTTACACCTTGGAGAAGAGATCTGGATCTTTCCAGGTATGCGTCCATATGAACAGGGGTTTTTTGAATCTTGCTGCCTGGTATAAGATCTGATTTTCAAAAATATATTATGAAATAATTATAAAGGACTTGATTTGGGACTATGTTTCCTCTAACTGGCCAGCCATTTTTGTGGATGTACTTGCTCTTTCCCAAGATATGCAGAAGAGTAAAAGAGCTGGAAAAAGGGTAGGAAGAGTCAGTCAGGATAGCATGGCTACAGGAATGGTCACAAGTGATTGCATCTAGCACGTGTTTGAGATTGACAGTATTCAGCTATGCTTGCTGGAGCAAAGCCAAGTAGCTTCCAAAAGCAGCACAAAGCAGAGCTCCTATCCCAATCTAAACTGACATGTAAGCATTTTCTAGCACAGTACTGAACATTATGCGTTGGAGAAGCACAGTTTGTTGTATCTTCCATAAAGTCTTTGTACTTCTCTGATTACCCTCCAGGTCTTCTCTAATTTTGGGCAAAGCCTTGGTGGTAAACAGCATCTGCTTAGCTCAATGCAAAAAATGTTAGTTAGGAAAGCTTGGCAATGAACTAGCTTTTGGAGCCATGTGAGGGTGTAGAACTTTGTCCTGACTGCAGCTCGTCTCTTGGGATCTTTATATTTCAGTATATTTGTGATTAAATGCCATTTCCGCTCTGTAGCAGAGCAGTAAGAACCAACTAATGTAAATGGTGGTATCTAGTACAGCTGTCAGTAGAAAGAGAAAAATGAGCGAGAATCTGAGAGCTGCCCCTATATGCTGTCTCTCCAGGAGGAGCATAAGCAGATGGTGCATGTAGACATGGCTTTGATGGACTCTACCCACTTCTAGAAAAAAACCTTTAATAGAATCACTGGCATTATTTTATATATGTAATAACACAGTCCTAGGCAGATATTAACGGCCATGATTTTATATAACCTTTAGTTATACAATAAGACTAGATAATATTATCTATAGTTATACAGATAACAAACTTTCTCCAAGTAAAATATATTAAGTAGAGTTTCTCCTCTAAAAACAAGGTCTCATGTACCATGGAAGAATAGGTTGGTTTAATTAAATTAGTTTAATGTCCTACTGTTAAACCACTCTAAAGACTGGCTTAACCTCCTATCTTTGTCAATAAAGTTCAAGTTCATTGAAGTGTGCTAGTATAAATTACTCTGTCAGAGGAAAGAAATAAAAACTGTTTGCATTTACATGGAATTGGCTTCAAAAAGACAGATCAAATTTTAGAGATTTGTGTTGAATTGATGCTTTTTGTTAGTGGAGACAGGTTTTAATGGTGTTACAGCTGTTCATTGATGCAGGCTTCCTCTCTTTCTTCTGCTATTAAAGTCTTGATAGCTTAAGTACTTTCTCAAATTATTTAGTTATTTTCCACAGTAGAAAATGTCACATGGGTGTTACAAATTGCTGTCTTGTTCCTTATCTCTAGCAACCAGCTTTATGATCCTCAGCAGTTATACCCTGACCTCTTGCAGCCTGCCTGTTCTCCTGTATTTCAGGGAAAATATCATACTGTTGATGATGCAGGGAGGTGTTGGAGGTATCAGGCAGGAGTTCAGAAGTACAGCTGAGACCAGAACCTCCATCTCCTGCCTCTCAGTTTAGCCTAGCTGAGCATCAGAAGACTTTATTAAGAGGATGATAAAGTAACTTTTTGTAAAATCGCAAGCGCTCTGCCTCTTCCAAATGAGAGCCTGATTCTGTAGCCTTTTTTAGACAAAGTTTTCACTAAAGAGAAAAAATGCTTTGTATTCAGGATCCCAGATGTGCCAGGATGACAGGGCTATTTTCAGACAGTGGTAAGATCTATGAAACATTTCCATTTATAGTTTCAGGAAGCGTACTCAGCATCTACTCTAAACTAATCTTTTAAACTCCCTGTATAGACAATATAAGGGGGCTCCGTTGGAAAGTAATTAATCCTGTGTGTATTTGACAACTGTCTGGAGTGGGGCAAAATACACTGGCAAATCTCATCCCAATTGCTGAAATTATGTGTCATATAACTGAAAAATTACACGTATTTTCCACAGAAAATTTATTTATATGGGTTTTGCTTGAAAGCATCCTCAAGAATTATGTTTTCTTAGAAGGAAGTTTGTATGGCAGAGATTGTGAATGACAAATACTCTCTTGGCTTTTTAATATTCTGGAGGTTTATTTAAAAGGAATAGGTGCATTCCATGCATTTTTAACTCAAGCCTCCAACAGACACTTTCTGATGTATTATCAGGCAGTTCTTCCAGTGCAACACCTGCAGGGAGTGTGTCTCCTGTTAATACAAGCCGGGCTGTCCTCTTGTTTGAATCCAAGGTTTAAAACACCATATCCCAGGGCTTCCAGGTATTTGATTTGATAGTATAGTAAACGATTGTTGCGAACTTAGAGCCAGGAGCCAACTTTCTTCTGAAATAATCTGTCTAAGCATGCAAGTTTTAGCAGAAGCACTGGTTGTTGTAGATGTTTATCCAACAGGTACAGGATCCTGAGGTATAAGGACAGAGTAAAATTGTTTGCTATTAAAATGATCTAAACTGTACAGAGTAAACAATTTATTCAATCACACTGAACAATTATCCCTGTTCCCAAATTATGCATGAGCAGTTCCCTGCTGACACTTTATTTTGTATGTTCATTATTTGAAATTGCTCAGTGAACGATTTCTATGAACTGCTTGCAAGTGATTTTTCTGGGACTAGATGGAAGGGCCTGCTCTGCTTGCTCTAGCTCTACTTAAATCACATGATTCCCCCCCAAAATAGGAGAGCTGATATAAAACAGGTTGGATTTCCTAAAGCAGGGTCATGATGCGCTTGTCACTGCCCTGCCAGGGCAGCTTGCTAACCACATTGGGGAATAGCGGGGAGCCTGTCCTCTGGGGTTGGCTTCTTTCTGGAAATACAGGATTACCAGAGATGCGGTTTGACTACGTTTCTTGTCCTGGACCTCAAATTGCTATCAACATGTCGCTCTCTGTTAATGTGAGGCAGGTCTTGCTTCACACAAAACTGAAAGACAAGTAATAGAGCCATGCTTTTGCATTGCGTCTGTCCTCTCATTGGGTGACAGCCCATTTTTTAGGGGTCCCTGCTACAGCAGATTTGGCAGCACTGGGTGAACTGTGATTTTTCTGTTCCCTTTTTGGACAATTTCCACGCATAAAGTTCAAAATGATCATGCAGAGATATCTGTGCTAATCCTGAAATAAATCCATTTCAACTGCAGCTCTCAAAGTTCTCTCTGCAGAGATCTTTGTGAATCTATATGGGTCTGTGTGACTGTCTTTATAAACCAAAGGAATTGCAAATGTTGTTGGAGGACAAATGCATGCATGCTTTTGGGCGTTGGTACAATGACAATTAATGTTCTGTTGCAGTATTAGTCCTTTTTATCTCTACATTTCAATATTCACCGGTGGCTACTTTTGAGAAGCAAAGGCTAGGATTGAATCTCCAGGACATTGCATATTAGCACCATTATTAACAATTTTGTAGGAATTTTTAAAATTATTGATAAGGATTTAGAATTTTATTTAAAGATTAGAAAAGGAACAATATTAGAAATTAGAAAAAATTATTAGAAATTAGAAAAAATTAGAAAAAATAACAAGTGTTTAACACATCCAAAAGGACAGACAGAACTGAAAAAAAAAATTAACTTAAAAACTTGAAGAAGGAGGACAAAGAGAAGTAGGGGGAGGCAGAAGATGAGTCTAAGGAATTATTTAAACAAGTGACAGAGAAAGCATGTAGGATTTGAGAGTGAAAACACTCCACAGTCTGAGGGGGAAGAAAAGGTAAATAGATTAGCTCAGAAGAACTTTGTATAGGCATGAGGTAGCTTTTATAGATATAATTTTTTCTTTTCAAAAATACACAGAGAACAAGACTGGGGAGAAAACTGATAAACCCACCAAGGAACACACGGGGGAAGAAAGTAAGCCAAAAGAAATATTAGGAACAAAAGTCTGAGAGCAAAAAGCAAACCAAGAATGCACAAGTTTGGTCCAAATGTACAGAAATGGGTTGATCTAGGCTAAGCACCAAGCAGGAGCATTTTATGCACTTGATCAGATTAGCAATCCTAAATAAGAGACTTTGAAATACTCCTTGTTTTAAGCATAAACCTCAAGGTGATAATAAGCACCCAATTTTTTAATTCATTGCCTCCTCCACCGTTTCTGAAGAGTCAGCACCAAACAACTGCTAAGGAGAGTCTGGTCTGCCTTTGGTGTGCACCCCATCTATGCTGCCTGATGCCAGACTTCAGCTGTGGATATCATGAAGCACTATCAACATGTGTTCTGAGTTACAGCATGCCACAACTGCTTCTACCTACCCTGATCTTTGAGAGTAAAGGTAAACACAAATGCAAAAAAAAAAAATTGGGAATCCTTCTAATTTCAATGAATAAATAAGACCAGTCTTCTGAGTAATGTTTATTATACTTTTTCATTCTGTAAAGAAAAAAGCAACAAACAAACCCCTATTATATAGGGTTAAAAACAGGGATACAGACTGCAATAAACATACATATATTTAAGATTATTGCTTTTGCATGTAGCTTAAGTACACATACCACTGTATAAATCACTTTCAGACCTAAAATGGCAACAAAAATGGTGAACAAAAAGGTACTAATAATTTGTAAAATAAAAACCAATATAAAATGGTTTATGTATCAGTATTTATTGTATTTTTTTCTACTAGTACTTACTCTTTAATTTTTTAAATAATGAACGTATATACTGAAAGGACACTATGCTTTTGAAAAGTTGTAACTGAACAAGAAAATGGAGATCCAGTGAGAAACAGAGCATAGTGCTGAATGTATAATTCCTTCTTAAGAAGTACTCCATTCCCCTCAGTAGGGAGATCTGCTTCAAAATATCATCTGAGAGGACATGACCTTTCTGTAAAGGAAAACAGGATAGTTTTTCTTCATACTCAAAATATTTTCTCTAAGCTAAAATTCTTAGTAAAATAGAATAGCTACTACAACAGAATTCAGTGAAAGTTTTAAAGATTTTAATGTGAGAGAGTAAGATGAATGAAGCACAATAAGGATTTCCAGCACAACAGCTGTTTTATAGGAACTGCTGATACTCATGCCTGTGTATCCTGGCAGAAGTGAACTGGCTTGCCTCACTTTTGTTATGGAGTGAGTTATTTTTCATTTACCCCCATGTGAAAGAATGCCTATGGGAAGATACAAGGTCACACCTAATGTGTTTTAAAGTCATCCCATATCTTACCTGCCAGTACCCCACCCTTGTAGACATGTCCTGCAGTTGGGCCCTGGAAGTCCAAGCCCAGCACTAGGTATGTACATTGTCCTGTACTCTTATTAGGAGTCCCTAAAACCTACACATGGGAAACACTACACCTATATGTGTGCTTCATCTCCACTGAGCCCAGACTCCTGCAGGCTGCTTGGGATCATCCTGCCAGAATCCCTGCCTGGGGACAGGGACCTGCTTACCTCCTTTTACAGATCTGAGATGCTTTAATGCTTGCCTATGATGGGCAGTTTCTATAGAAGGTGATGGTGGTGCCCACTTCTATACAATGACATAGAGCATTTATCCATTAAATGGGATTTTTGGCTTCAGTGTCTGTCTTATCCTAATGGACCTTACTCCCAGAAAATTACTGTATCCCCCTATATACTACATGATATATAGTTTCAAACAGGTTTGGATGGAGAGTAACTATTAGATACAATGAAAATGATGAGATTCACTGCTGAAATATTTACCACTATTATTTTATTGCAATTGTTTATTTATATGACTTTGGTGTCTGAGTTCTTGATCATGTATCTTTTATCATCCTTCATCTTCAAAACCCCATTCAGATAGCAAAATAGTCCTGCCCCCACGATGTACCATCAATCCCTCTAATTAGGAGCTGCAGTGGAACTGACAACTAAAAAAAAATTGCCTGTGAATCCACAGCAGAAGAGTAACCGCTATAAAATCCTTCCGCTCCCACAAGCTTTTGAGAATGTCCCATCTTTTTTTCCAGTCCAGAACAATATTTAACAACATTTGTAGCTTGCAGAGTGATGATTTGGGTCCAAACCTTCTGTTGGCAGAATCCCCTGCAAAGCTACCCTCTAGGAGGGCATTGCTAGCCATGGTTTGGGACGTGACCCAAAATCTAGAGCTCAAAGATGACACGTTTGCGCTGCCTTTCTCCTACACGCTCCTGCTGATGAAGTTCAACCTACATGGTTTGATTCATCAGCATGAGGTGGCTTGATTCACATGTCAAGTTCAATTAACTCTTTTGATTCCCAGAGAAGCAGAATTACAGTAAGCAGAAACTGAAGGGACACCATAATCTACAAGAAAGGAAAGTTAATGTGAATTCGACAAACATAAAAAAAAGGGTGTTCTCCCTTGAGACCCCTGAACCTATTATATTTTAATGCATATTAATGTAAACAAAGTAAGTATTTTCAAGAGGGATTAACAAATCAGCTTAAATATGGTATTTATTTTGTTGTATAGTAAAAAATATCTGTCATACAGCAATACTCTAGGGAGGAAAAATATGCATTCAATTATTACAGGAATAGAAAGAAAAATATTTAATCTGTTCACATCTGAATTCACCAAATAGATACTATTTTTCCCTTTTTTATTTAAACAGTTTTCTTCTATGTAAATAACTGCAGATTTGTTTAACTTTTAACACATGGCTTGCAATACTTGTTTATATGATCAATACAATACTGTATTTTAATTTTTCATACACATTGAGACCAAATATGTCTTATATTTATCATTTACAATAAGCAAAATCTTTTAAACACTTTTTTTCCTGAAAATGCAGTATCAACATATTATTTAATTACTACAAGCATATGCCTTTTTTGTGGTATAGCAAAACTATGCATTTTCATCCAAGCATGTATGCAGCTTTCCCAGCTTTATCCTAGCACAAATCATATCTCTATATGTATAGTTTGCCATAATTCTTTCCATCACTGAGTTTCCTTTGAACACTGCCATACTTGCTGGGCAATTAATTCTTGAAAATACAGAACCTCGATGGCCCTCCTCAGTCACCAAATCCAGCCTCTGTTATCACAGGCAACTGAATAAAATAATCTTTTTCATTAAGCACTTAAAATTTGCCTTGCAAAAATTATTAACTATAACAGTACATTGGGGTACGTCCACTCTGGTTATTCTGTAGTTTCTGTAGTTTTGAGTGGAATTGCATGTTGAAAAGTGTTAGCTGTACTTACACTACTAGTAGTTAAGAAACTACTACATAATGAAAGAATTGCAGGGTCAGTCCCATGCCCCTAAATAGGCAAGACTTGCTTTGAAACTCTCACTATACATTGCTGCATACAACAAATTAATTTGCCACAAGCCCGATTTAAAATAAACCTCTGCTGGACAAAACCTGTATGAAATTGAGTGCTCTTTTCCTGTCCCCTACCTCCCCATCCTGTTTTGGACTGTCCTAGGCCATATATTTTCCTGGCTTGTGCAGTGAATTTGAACCCTTCTGCAGGCTGTAAGGGCTATTCCAACACGATGTCCACAATTATAAAAGCTCTGGAAGATAAACTGATGCTGATGAATGAGTAAAGCATCACATGCACCAGATTCTGCCACTCTTACCCACAGTAGTATACAAATCTAAACATAACCCCACAAAAGGTTATGGAACTGGTAAAAATGTAAAATGTGAGTAAAAGGGAATCATTGCATAACAAGAAAAGAATTCATTGACAGCAACACGGACTTAAGTATCCATTTGCTTAAACCGATTATGAAGGAGGCTGATCACCTCACTGATAATTATTCCTGAGTAGTAACAGGGGCTTAAATTGGATGATGCTCAAGTCAGAACTCCATCCTAGCTCCAAATGTTTACTAACCTATAAATAATCATAGAACACTCTGGGTTGGAAGGAACGTTTAAAGGCCATCTAGTCCAAGCCCCTTGAAAAAGCAGGGATCTCTTCAAATAGACCAGGTTGCTCAGATTTTGAATTTGAATGTTCCCAGGGACAAGGCATCCACCATCTCTCTAGGCAGTCTGTTTCAGTGTTTCAACACAGTCATCATAAAAAGATTCTTCCTTATATCTAATCTGAATCTACCCTCTTTGAGTTTAAAGCCAGTACCTCCTGTCCTATCGCAACAAGCCCTGCTATAAAACTTCTGTCCTCATCTTTCTTATAAGCCCCCTATAGTTACTGAAAGGCTGCAATAAGGTGTCCCTGGAGACTTCTTTTCTCCAGGCTGAGCAATCCCAACTCCCTAATGACTGGATGTATAGGATATCACAAAAGCTTGTCTGATTTCACTGACATCAGTCTTGAGCCTTCACTCAGGTAGATTACACAGCCCTCCCAAAACACTGGTTTACAAGATGCATACCAGAGCATATTTTACAGTATGTTTTGGAAATGCTGTCCAGATTTAAAAAAAAAAACACAAAAAAAACCAGAGGTAGAGCAGGCTTGCTGTCTTGTTTCCAGTCCTTTTGTGTGTACTTACATTATTGTAGATATATATGCCCTGAATTCTACAGCTGAAATGTACTGCTAGTCATAACTCACACAGATGCTGGAAAACTAGAAACATTTTTTAAAAAGTGACTCAAAGCCCCAAAAGCACAGTAGCAACAGCTAAACAAGATTAGCTAAGAGTATGTTCAGATATTGACTCAGACATCCTAGTAGAGATTTCTGACAGTAACCGATTTCAGCAGTGAAAAGCATCACAGAGGATTGTGTTTGGAAACCAGGCTGAAACCAAGGCACACACCAGTCACAAAGAACAAAAAAATTACCAAAAGTATGTCACAAAGCACCTATCACTCCAGATCAGGTATCTTTCTAAGCAGTATGCTATAGTTTAAATAGAATATATAAGCTTGATGTAAAAATTGGATGAGCAAGACTCCTTGGTCTTATTTTGAAGGTGAAGATGATCAAATTAGTTAATTTTAGTAGGGTCAGAATTTAGTAAAGACAAGTTTTCTTGATTATATGGGCCAAACCTATATATTCAAGAAAACTGAAAATGAATTATTTATATTACACCTAAATCTAGAATAAGATCTCTTTTATGTACATAAAATATTTTTATTTTTGTAGATTGTTAACACATGAAACACTGAGTATAAACTTCATATTGGTCCGACACGTGTTATAGCATGAGAAATTTACATATTCTTGTTATTTTATCAGAATGAGGGGTGGGGAGTTATTTTTAAATGGCCTGTTAAAACACAGTGTAAGGTTTTCAGAGCAACTCAGCCAACTAAAGCAGAGAGGGATTGTGAGGCACAGCCCAAGTGACAACACCCGTGAGAGATGATGCACTTCTTACCCACCTCAGGCACCACTGACAAATAGGACATGATAGCACAATCACAGCACTGAAGTTACAGGAGAATACCTGTCCTGAGTCATATCAAGGCCAGGTAGCCTACTATCCTGTCCCTTAACCATGAAAAGTATAGGAAGAGGGCACACACAGCTGTACTGCACGCTGCCAGGCAATGGCACCGTGTTATCATCTTAACAGGTCTTTAAAAGCCATCAATGAACTCTCTGTTTGCATTTTTTTTAATTCTATTTTGACCAGGACAAAGTAGCTCTGTGACTCAGGGACTTCACGCACTAAGTAGTAGATACAGAATACAGTGCATGGAAAGGTTATGAGAATGATTTGGGGATTATCCCATTGCACGATGTGGTGTTTATGTTTGTCAGATTTTCCTCTCTGACAAAGTAATATAAAGCTAAAAGCAAAACTTGTACAATGTTATCTGCTCTACACTGAAGGTCCTTCAAACAGGAAATGTTTCATATCACTTCTAATAGCTTTCTTATACATATTGCATGATTATCTTTCAGCATAAGATTGTATCATCATTTTAAGTCCTCCATCAACAACTCACAGTTCTAAACTCATATGTATACCCACATATGAGAAAAACACACAGTGGTCATCCTACATCCAGCAATTTTAAAATATTAAAAATACGATCTACTTCCAGATATATCAAGCAGCAATCCATTCTCATTAAATAGTAATGGTTCTTATTTTTTGATTACTGGCTGGCATCAGGGATAGCAGCAGGAAGGGGAGTTAGCAAAGACATTCAGACACTTCTCTCCAAAGGCACAGTGACCTCAAGGGTCGAAACCAACTCGCTCCTACTAAGTATGGGCTGGGGCTCCCTTACACCATTAAAACACTACAGAATTAGGGAGAGAATATCTTTTCAATCAAGAATTTCATAGGCACAGAAAAGTGACTCTGGAAGCTAAACAAGAATGTTTTAGTTAAAAATTGTATTTATTGCTGCAGCTGTTTTAGTCTCTTCCTACAAATGTAGTTAAAAAGAATATTGTACAACAAACTCCAATGGTTTGGCAGTTGATTGATTATTGTACATGTCACGAAGGGCACTGGCACTGCAGAAACCTAAGTCCTATAGCATCACATTCTATCAGAAACACTACACAATTGTTTCCCTAAGCTATAGTTGCAGCAGTTACAACTTCTATTTTTGTAAAGCCAGCAATGACATTTAAGTTTGTTTTCACAGAATACCTCTTTAGGACAGTCAGAGAGAAACCAATCACTCATGAGATAGAATTTGTTGTTTTCTTTTTTTGGTTTCTTTAAGAATCTTGTTGTGCATTTCGAAATCTTTCACTTCTTTAAGAAACAAACCCAATACGATTGGTCCTTGGTTTTCTGCATTATTCGTGTTAATTGAAACAATGTTCATATGGTATAAACATGAATGTTATAAGCAAGTTGCTATATTTTGAAGACAACTTGTTTTCATTGACTATTCTGACTATACTTCATTATGGCAAAAATTTTGAGAAAACATAATTACAAATACTGTGGGCTTGCTTTTTAAAAAAAATCCCAAACAACACAACACAGAGGCCACCACAATTGCAATAAAACCTCAGCCTGTTATGATTTGTTTTCCTCCAAAAGTAAGAAGATGAAGATCAACAGAAGAATCAACAGAAAGTAAACATATTGCACAGACAGCAAAAATGCAGAAGCCAACCTGCTGGCTTGAGAGGGAGAAAATTCAAGCTACTCCAATAAATGTAAATGGCACTTGTCAGTCAAATCTGGCTTGACTGGGTCTTGATCTGCTTCTGCTCTTCTGCTTTGCCACTTTGCATTTTCTTTCATCACTTTGAGGAATGGCTGCAGCAGAGTGTTCCTTCCTAGGGCGGTGAGAGGAAGGAGCCGCAGTTTGTAACCCCTGAGGGCTTGCGGCGTGGGGAGCCTCGCTGTAGGTGATGGTGAGAGACCTGCACTGGAGGGGTCTCTGGCAGTGCAACATGATAGAAGTTTGGTAACCGAATGTCGTATCTAAAGCCTTGCCCCACGTGCACCCTGTCATTCAAGGCATACAGTTTTTCAGCAATGTCGCTCCCAATTAAAATTGAGAACAGGCGGGAGATGAAACGGTGTTTAGCAAACAGCAGATAGAGCTTCTTTCTCCTCCAGGCCACATACCGACAATCTGTCTCTGCTGTAAGTGTTACCTATAGAAGAGAAAATTAAAGAGCTAGGTGACAAGGCAGTGATGTTGCCACTGCTGTCCTTGCTCAGAAGGCACCCCCCTCTCTCAGCAGAACCTGCCTACTGCAATTAGAGCCTTTTAATCCAGGCAGAGAGCTCTGGAAGGTCTACTGTATGCAAAAGACAAGGGAGAAAGGTGACTGGGGATGGACTGAATGATCACATCTAGTTGGCCTCGGTGACAGTACGACTGTGCCCACCTTGTCAGGATGCCCTGGCTAAGCCCTGCACTCCCTGCTCCACTCTTGGCAGCCTCAGCTGGAAAGGCAGGTCTAAAGAAAGTTCTCGACAAATGCCATTTGCCCTTGTGACAGGAGACATCAGATCCCACACAGGCAGGAGTCAGCATGTTGGTCAAGTGACAGCAGTGGGAGGGCTCACAGATTAGAGGGGGCAGCTCCAACTGACACAATGTCCTGTGCTGTAACCTGTGCCAAGTTGTGTCACAGGCACGTCTCTCCCTGGCTCATCTCCCATTGAGAAGCCTCTTCAGCACCAGTTTCTACCCGCTTCATGCAAACCTGGCTTCTCAGGCCTGGATATTGGCACAGCCAAAGAATGCAAACAGGACCTACCTCCTGGATTAGCTTTAAGGAAAACCCTATCTGTTGTAACAAGATACAAACAGCAAAACCAGTCCAACAGGTAAAGAGGACTTCCCTCCCAAAATTAATAGAATGCCACTTATTTTTATAGCATCCTAAAACCCCACAACTGAATACATTTATTTCTAAACCAAACAGTACTTGAACAGTTTTTTGTAGTACTAAAAAAAACCCATAAAACAAACCCCCTCATCTTTTACCTGGAAAATTCCCTCTTCTGTGGGCCTCAGTGAATCCCATTCAGGAGAATCCAGAAATTGGAGAGGAAAAATATAATGCAGAAACTCCCCATCAACTGTTACTCTGATCCTACCAAGACAAGATGTGTTAATTTGTTAGCACTACCTGTACACCAGCAAGGACTGCAACAAAAATGTGCTGTTTCTACTGTGTGAGGAATTTAAATATAGCTTTGAGAGCACAAAAAAGCAATCAATGGCCAACAGTATCCTAATTATATTTTTAAACCCAACTTGATCAGGCCAATTGAAAGAGAACACAAGACAATCACGCAACTGAAATGGAAATCTTTGCAGGCTTTATTCAAGTCATATCATTCTCTCTGTGGCAGTGCAGTGCAGTCTGTGCAGTGACATGCTAGCTTTGTCATTAAAAGGCCAGCGTGCACTGGAGCAGTGAAAGACCAATGCCTGTAACACCATTTGCCTCGTTCCCCTGAAAACCATGGCATTTACTTCTAGGTTTGGCAAATAGGCACTTTAGAGGGAACAAAGCGGCAAAAGCAGGGAGTGGGAAGCAAGAGTTCCCCACGGCATGTAGTAGAGAGGGTTCTCCCCATGTTTAACAGGAATTACATGGCCACAGTACTGTGTCTGGAGCCAGAAGAACAGCCTGGAGGTATGGGATCTCTATGTGAATGTTGTGGCCTTCTGCAGATGCCACAAAAAGAAAAATTTCCTTTCTACTTTTTAAATAATATTTAAGTTTGAAGGCACACAAGAAGCCCTGTACCAGGTGAAGAAGGGCAGTAGAACTTCCTGTTAGTTGATTACTAACCGGTTGGGCATGTAGAAGGGTGGATATCTCTCCTATAGTACACCTATGACCAAAAGCAATCCCCATGAGGTACTCCCAACAATTCTCTGAACCAGGGTGTCGTTAAGGACAATTGCCTACAATCCATATTGTCCATTGCAAGTAGTCCTAAATCAGCTGAGTGTCAAGCTGCCTACAAATTCCATCTGTCCATGCAGCAGGCTATCAAAATTCACCCACAAAGTGTCCCATCAAAGACAGTCCATGGACATCATCCTGGGTATCCCACCTAGCCTTGTGGCAGTCTAGTATTGCATACTGCTTTTCATACAGGACGGAAACTAGTACTTCCCTTCAGTAAAGCATCGGCAAAGCTGCCAGAAGGTTTCCCTGTAATTAGGGAGTACAAGCAGGTGGATTTATTGCCTCAGGGTCTAACAAAGGGCCACAGTATACAGTAACTGTAGATGCAGTTCTGCAAATCTTGACAGGGCTCAACTATGTCCCCTTGTAATGAAAAGGCGCTTTTAAGCCTTTTGCTCTCCCTTACTCCTTCTCTTCTCCCACCCCCTTGAAAGCAACTAAATACAATCTGTATCAATGTCAAGATCTCTATTACACAGAGTTTATCTCAGTACATTCAGTTTCATAACTAACTTTTAATCTCATTTCAGATTATATAAGCAAAGAAAAATAAGACAGATGCTGTTCTCATCAGCTAGGCAGTAGATAGATAGCAAACCACAGCCTGAAAACTGAAGTACATATTTGTTCCCTTTATCTGGCTAACCTGTTAAGTGCTATGATACAGTGGTCTGGAAAAGAATGACTTCAAATCTTTTTCTTTATGCTATTACAGATTTTGTGCTTAGTGTTTTTATGATAGTGCTATCCTAGACAAGTGTATTTAGCCCATTAATATTTATATTACTTGCATTAATATTTAATCTATTGTATTGGAAAATAAACAAACAATACACAAATCAGGCCTTTTTTTTTTTTTTTTCTCTCATTTTCAAGGAGTTAAAAATAAAGGTATTTTCAGTATACCTGAACAAACCAATACCAACCTGCCTGATACAAGCAAGGACAGTTTATCAATAGGTGTTTTGCCCTGCATGGCGTAACAGTGTTCCTTCTCCAGGGTAATCACTTCTGCATCACAGCACAAGACGATCTTCCTGTACACAGTCAAGGAAATTCCCAGAGGCTGGAATAGAGCACTGTAGAGTTCCTGGAATTCTCTGTCAAAGGCAACACTCCGAACTTGGTAGGTAACATAAATGAACTGGACGAAGCATATAGCAAACAGTATAAAATTCCAGGAGAATATATCAGCAGCACAGACATCCAGCCAAGCCCAAACAGAAGAGCAGAGAAAGCCCAATCCAAGCAGGCTGAAGACATAGAGAAGCCCAAAGAATCCACTTCCACCCATGAAGCCCACAACAAAGAGAATACTGGCTAGGTGGTAGATAGATCCCTCTGCCTCTTGCTTCCAGGTGGTACATGTAGGATGTGCATATATCAAACTTTCCCAAAAACTTGCATTTTCTCCCATGGCTGGAATAATTTGTTGATTCAGCTAAATCTTGGAAATTTTTATTTATGAGATGCAGCTAGTGAGGTCCTTTGCTTTTCCATTCTTGCGAACTCTGTTCCATGATCACATAACATCAGGGTCTCTTTTGGTAGTGAGGTTGTGCTTAGGATATCCAGCAACTAGGCAGTTAATGTTCTCAATGCTGTTTCTCATCAGTTCATGCATTGTTTTGACTTTGGTCATGTCATCTGTAGCTTCGTCTGATCTGGACAAGCGAAGAAAAGACTAATTACTTATAAAATTATTTTCATCAACTAGCCTCTATCAAAGTTTTTACTGTCTAAAACCACAGACTACATTACAGTCTTCCAATTCCCCTTGCAGGTCTGTTTGATTTCAGGATCAAACCTTAATATTCATTCAACTGAAGATCATATTCCTGTATCTATGAACCCTGTCACAATCATTGAACTGAACCCATGTAAACCTGTACTTGTATTCACAACATTCTGTGACAAGCCTTTGCACAGCCTCACTGTTGAAAAGGTAGTTGCATTTGTTGTCCTGAAACTGCCTCCTGAGAGCCTTATTTAAAATTCTACCAAGCTCTTTAACAAGAAGAGACAGTGAACTCTTTTGCCTTGTTCACCTTCTCCGTCTCACTCTGGATTTCAGTCAAACCACTCTCACTAATGTGTTGAGCAAGGCTGCTCTCTGTTCCTGGAGACAACAGACTACACCCCCAAACACTACAGTATGGGAAACCCAAGTATCACAGGGGATGGTCTTTTCTACTCCAAGATTTTTGCCTGAAAAACCTGTCATATATAAGAAAGACTATAAAGCTTAAAAGCATCTCTATACAGATCATGTTATTAGAGGTAATGTAGTAAGTAGTCCTGCAAAATATTACTCAAAGGACATTTACAAAGCAATTTTATAACATTCAAAGTTTTACCTCATATAATTTCATGCCATGGACCACATAATTTTTTTTGTTCAACAGGTTATTTGTTTTCATATGATAATGATTATATTTCATATATTTCATATAATAATTGCTAAGAATTTGAAAAGGAAAACACACAACCAAAAAACATGAAAAAAAAGACCAAAATAAGTTTAAAAAAATTAAAACCAGCTTTCTATGTCTGTCTTTTAAAATAAAAATACATGCTTCAATGTGAGATTACACATGGTAGAAACTGAAAATCCAGTATCTCTCAGTGGTGTCATCAAGATTGAAAACCTCCAAAGTCTTTAAGTGTCTGGTTCTTTTCCCAGTAAAAGAGCAGGGAAGCTAAGAAATATCTTGCCATCTACATTATTACATTCTCAAGATTATCAAAGCTCAGGGTTTTTTTTTATTTTTTCCCCAAGAGCCACATTACAGGCCTGTATCTCTTCTGTAGAGGAACTGGCTGAAGACCTCTGGACTCTAATTGAGGAAGTAAAAAGTGACCACAAAAAACTCAGAGAGGAGTTTAGGGAGAGCATTGTCCATGTCACGCCAGTGCAAACTGGAGACGGTGCTATTCAGACAGGCTATGGAGAGAGGATACATCACACGGGGCAACCCATGGTTCTTTTTACACAAATATGGGGAAGACATAAGGAGATGGGATGGAAAACCCACCTCTGCTTTTATCAGCATGGGTATAGGAGTTAAAGGGGAAAATGACCATCAGAGGCACTTTCTAAAGGATGGATGTAGCTCCAGTCTCCTGTGGGCAAGCCCCTAGGCAGAATCAGATCATCTGGAAGGGACCTCCCATTTGTATTCAAGGGAGAAAGCCGTGACTACCAAGACCAGCACTAGAGGGGCCCTGCCTCTAGCCAGGTAGAGGCATGGGATAACCATGTCTATTGGACCGGGTGGATCTGATGGCCTGGCACATCAGACCCACAAGAAAACAAAGCTTTGGTTGATACTGGTGCACTATGAACTCTAATGCATTTTTCCCCTCACTGGGTCCTCCTTGCATTATCTTTTATTTCTCTCTGAATTTGGGGAAGGGAATATTTAAAAGAAAGGAAAAGGGTTCATCTCATTAGAGATCTCGCCTCCTGGAATATATATTGTCATTAAACCAAGACAGTACCTCTTCTTAATCAAGAAATTATTCTAATATTTGTGAGCTAAAAATTGCTGGTAATTTTTATTATCAGGTATTATGTAGAACAGAGACGATAATAGGTATGGGCCTAAGGACAATAAAATTTCTAATTTTGATTGGTATTTAGTGCTAGAAAAGGCCTCTCACATTTTTCTTTATAGTTCCTACAAGTCCAAAATTTAAATTCTTGAGGGCTTCAGAACAGTCACTCTAATTAAGCCATTCATCTACTGCAAGCAAGGTTGGGGGGGAGAGAAAAATCCTCCAAATCAAAAAAACAAACAGCTGTGATAGCAACTGAGTTATCCTCCATAGCAGCACAACACTGCCAAGTTTGTACGTCCTGGCTATGGTGAACAGTTATTGCTACAAGTTCATTTGATGGTGATGATCAAACGAGCAGGAAACTGCATTTAAAGCAGGTTATCTGGATTATAAACCTGAAGAACTGTATCTTCCCAAGTACACATTGAGTACTTTCTACTCTGTCTCCTGCCTATGGAGAAGAAGGAGCACCACGCACAGCACAGTGTCTGCCATATTCAGAATAACATTGACACATTGACATCTGTAGGCTGCCAAAACCAGAGGTTCAAGACTCATTCAAGATGAGTCCTCACAGCTTGGGAAAGAGCTGTGCCCTGCCAACAAAGGCGGAATTACTGAGATGCTTCGGAGTGTTCTGCTCCACCACACATCCCACCTTCTTCATTAAGAGTAGATGAAGTGATGCAAAAAATCAGCCCAGGCTAGAGATGAGAGCAATGTACAGTGGGATGGACTCCTTTTAAATAAACAACAGCTGGAAGGACTAAGCTGTCATCAGAAAGTGTTAAAATCAACAAGTTTGCTGGAGCTTCAAAGCAGTAAATGGAGTATTTCACTTATACTCTCCCAAATAAATACCTGCCAGAAACTTAAAACTTCATATAAGCAATATACAAAACCAGTCAAAACAGAATGAATTTATATTGTAATTTAAATGCACATAGTACAACCTTCCCCTCCTCAAATGGGTATTTCCCTCATACATTGTAGTATTCCCACAAAGAATTACCAATTATGTACATCTTTTATTTGCTTGAGAACCGTGTACTTTACTCCATTTTTGTCACTGATGACTCAAATTCAACTCTGAGAAGCTTTGAGTGTTAGTTACTGTGTCTGGATCATAATAATTCCTGTGAAAAATAAACCCTAAGGCTACCAGCAGTTCTCTCTTCGGTCTTCTTAATTAAGTCAAAAGTAAAACTATTCGAAGTTTGAATACTCTATTCTTTAGTTGCCTTATCCCAAGTATTCAGAAAGAAAGCCCTCAGCACTTTCACACTGCACATGTTGACAGGCTATAGAGCTGTACATGCTAATTGTGTAACCAGCCCAGATGAATTGTTTGCTACAGGTTTGGAAGCAAAGAAAGATTTTCCTTTACAGCATATACATTTTCATGCACAAAATGAGATTATGCTAGATTTAGCAGGATTTGTCTCACTGGTTTTAGTCACTACAGTGTGTATGTTTATACATGAGCTAGTGGACACAGCCTGGCTCAACAGCTCAGCAACTCCACCAGGAACAAGGCAGTCCCTCCAGCCAAGGGAGGGGCCCTCCTGGCCTTGACAACCCCCACTTCCAGAGGGATGAGCTCTGAGCACCCCCTGTAGGCTGGTAAATTATATCTGGTCTAGCAATCTTTTAGATTATAAAAAGAAACTGCTGCTTAATTTTAGCAAGTAGTTTTACATGCAATGTAAACACATGTATCAATTAACATACCCCTTCCTTCCATTGCCCCTACATCTCTGAAATCCCCTCTGTGGCCCCTAATGACACCTACTGCTCTTGAGGCTTCTTTATGTATCATGCTTTCTCCAAGTTACTTTCCTTCTGCAGTTGTCACTTGGGGTTAGACACCCAAAGGGACCAAGACAACTAAACTCTTAATTGCAATGCCTAACTCAGTGCACGGAGGAGCTGTGAACCTACAGAGAACTATGGCTATGCACCTGTAGGCAAGTATGGGCAGATAAATAAGGTAAAATAATACAGTGATAATCCATCCTTGAATCCACATCAGGCTCAAAACATGCATACAACAATTAGGACAGTAACTAACAACACAAGCTAGCTTACCTTAAACTTCTTGACACTATATGCCAGAGAAAGCTGTAATTATAATACTGAAAACCACAAGGTTTTCCAAGAAAATGCAGCCTGTGCGATATAGAGAAGAGTACAGTAGCCTCATCACAGTTCATAAGATCTATTCAGGAAGATGGAAGAAGGATGAAGAAGAAAAGGACTACCCAACCCAAAAGACAAAGGTATCAAGATAATCAGTCACTATAAAAGTAGATATATTCAGATCACAAAGACACATAAGCATTCATAGCAAAGGTAATTAATTAGTAGGATGGTTTTAAAGATTTCCTTTGCTGGGAATTAAGGAAGTCAGGATGGTGTCTGGTCCCTAAAATAAATCTGCGTATACTATTATTAAAAAATTGATTTACTACAATTGTATTTTTTATTCTACAGGAAGTCACATTAGATGTTCGCAATAATGTCTCCTGGACTCTTGTCTTAAGT